>NC_071289.1:43358617-43564302 GCF_943734705.1 Anopheles coustani
TCTCTCTCTCTCTCTCTCGCTCTCTTTCTTTCTCATTCCCGCTCGCCCAGTCTCTCTGACTTCCTCTCCCACTTGCTCCTTCTTACTCTGTAATGTCTCGATTTCACATTTTTTGGCTCTCAAGCCCAAGGTGTATAAATATAGAAGGTGCCATATTTGAGTAATGATATGTCATAAGCTCAAACCTTCTCCAATACTCCCTCAAAACTCACAACAATACGAACAGCAGTGTTACGTCAAGTCATGAAATGTCATTTTAAGCAAGCCGTAGATGTTACATATTAATCTGCACAGATGTTTGACGTCTACGGCTTTTCCTTAGCTCTTTCCAACATCCCTCGAGATATTCGGGATATCTGGAGGGATGTTTGACAGACGATGGGTACGAGAGAACAAAGGAAATCTGTAGACGTCAAAGATCTGCACAGATTAATATGTGACGTCTACGGGCTGCTTTACTCTGGACGACTTCATTTTCTAATATATACACCTTGTCTCCAGCCCCCCTCAACGGTGTCAAAACTGTTGCATCAAGATGTCAAAATTATGACGAAAAATTAAGTCACCTTGCAATGCTGTTTCTCTTCGTATCTAACAATCTTTACAGCTCATGCATTCCATTTATTGAAAACCCATGATGATATTCCATTACCTCCATTTGATATGCTGTGTACACCTTGGATTTTCACAAGATCAGTTTCAGATGCCCATTATATTTACATGAAGTAGAAAGAAAAACCGATTGCGATCGTGTTTCTGCTGATTGATGTTCGCATAAACATTTTTTCACGGAACGCATCCTATCTTTTTGAAAACAAAAAATGTACTTTTACAAAAATACCTTACAACTCTATACACACCCTGGGCCCACTAATGGATAACCAAAACACTGATTTTATCATAAAGTGCCCATGAAAGCCATGCTTCTTCAGTTTATAGTTTGCAACACTAAAAATCCTGGCATTTTCAGAACACATTGATCACGAAAATTAATTATGTTATAATAAATTTACCTTGAAACACTACATATATACCTTGGGCTTTACCTGAAATAGTTATTTGCATCAAATAACCAAGGTTGGGACAGCTGACGTATCTATTATTTTTCGATGATAAAAGGATCACCATATGATCAATGAACAAAAATAGCGCAAAAGTTTTTTTCAACACTAAACAGGTTTCAATAAAATCATTCATTACCTGTTTTGATAACAAAACATGTTGATTTAAAAATTAGATTACCTTGCAACGATGTACATACCTTGGCCCTGTAAGTGTCTTGAAAAAATATCATTTTCATTAAACTGGCTAACATTACCCTACCTTTACAAAGGAAATCAAAGCAAGCTGTCAATGCAGTTCTAACTTGTTCATTCGTGTGTGTGGAGGTTTTGTTTACAAAAGTTTTTTCTAAAATACATTAAAACTTGTGCTTTAGTGAAGATGAAACCGTTATCGTTCAAGGCACAGAGGTTTTGTGTTATGCTGTAGTGATTTTGTTCTTGAGGTTTTGCTGGAAACGATTCAGAGAAAGAGTGTTTCCATCGCATGTTTGGTTTTAGCCGTTGCGGGCGCGACGGTCGAAAAACGCATGGTCGAAAAAACGCGTCAAACGAAAAAAACGCTAAGTTACGCTCAAAACTAAATTAAGTATAAGGATTCCTACCGCTGCATGAGAAGTCGAGGATATGAAAAGTTGACGGAATACAGTTCGGCATTGGTTTCCCTTGTATAAATGAATGAAAAAATAACTTCCACTTTTTCTGACCAACATACCTTGCTCTTGCAAAACGTCTAAAACAGTGAATAGAACTTTTACAATCCCACAACAAATCGAACATGCGTTTAAAGTGTTGACAGCACTCCGAAGTTCTAAGCATCTCCTAACAATTAGCTTGTTGAATGTAACATTCTTCGCAAAATCAGTTCATTGAGCCAGTTTCTTCCAATAATACTACGGCCTATATCTCATCTTCGTACGCTCTTTCTCTGGTAAAGATCGCGTCTTGAAAGAATGTTAACTCTAGTCTAATAAATTTCTTTCGTACCACAACCAGTGTTGTGTGGTTTCCGACAGAAAGTGTTGGTTTCCGACAGAAAGGATAGAGGATCGTCTTGGATAACTTTTCATCGCTTATTCCACCCAGGAACAGGAGCATAAATTCGTATGCTTGGGACTCTTAATTAAAATTGTGAGTTGCTGTGAGGATCTTCATTTCGGAAAACCAGTAGAATAACCCCCCGCTTCGATAGATCTCAGCAGACACTTACCGAGTAGGAGACAAAGAACAACGAGCTGTGAAGCAGCATAAAATCCAAAAGAAGTAGGTGGCTGTTGGACGCCAGTAGGAAGCTTCCCGGAGACGTTGACGATACAACGACGATGAATACGAGGAGTTAACAAACGAACTAACGAGTGTCGACTGGAACGAAGAGCAGCCCCAATCGATACACCCAAATCATGTTATGTACGGGAGAAAAAATAAACTACAATCTGTGAGGAGGAAAAGAATGGATAAGTGGAAAGCCGAACGAAGCGAGCAACTGGAAGCAGCTCCACGGGAGCTGGTTTGAATAAGAAATGAGATGTGGAACGTAACGGACGACGCCCCAGACACCAGCCTGAAGGAAGTTCTCGGTGTGCTGATCGCTTTCTTGTTGTGCTGGGATTCGGGGAGTTCGATTCAGTCACCTTCTAGACATCACTGGGCAAAAACAAAAAATCTTAGGTTACCTATCGGCGTGAACAGCAACACCCGGGACCTCACAGAGATTGAAATGCCAGCTACACCCCATGAAGAACCATAAAAAAGTGTCGGATATGATTGGCTTATTGCCGGCGAAAGAGCCTCGTGAAGCTGCGGGGAGTTCTTCTGTGTCGTGTTACGTGATATCTGACCGTTCAATCGAGACATGTTCGGTTGGCTTTTCAGGGTAAGCAGCAGCATGAATACTCCATAGCACATTGGCCATACGACACTAATACAGGAGGAAACGATTAAGGTCCATGTGCAGCAAACAGCAGGAAGGCAGCGTCGTGTACACACATATTAAAGGTGATATGCTCGATCTGCACATGAGCCGGACTCCAGACCCTCGTACTACACGAGGAGTGGCCTTGGCCGTCAGTCCGCGCAAAAAAAATTGAGACGAGTGTCGTAGGTGTCGTATTTCGTTTTGTCGCCCTTTGTGGACCAATTTCAACATTGGAAAGATTTGGAAGGTTATTTGTCATCTAAAATCCTGCTTAGTTGTACTTAAGTATCATCCGAAAGATATAAAATTCAAAAGACTCAAGAACGTTAAATTTTTTATTTAATCACGAATGTGCTGCTAAAACAAATAAATAAATAAATGAATAAATTATGCGGTGAATGAGGTTCTACTACCTTTCTCTCATACTCTAGGTTGAGTAAGACACCCTTGCCGGACAGGGAATAAATTTGGAGGTCTACTCCCAAATCATTCCGATGCATAATCCGTCCGCACGTTTCATTTCGATCGACTGCTCCGTAGTGGAATTTATAAATTGCCGTAACAATTTTCAAGAAAAGCGCCTTTCTTGCTTTCAATAAATGCTAGTAAGAAGGATAAGGAAGCGTATGAAGAAGATGTGAGTTTTTTTTATTGATTTCAAACACATACCTTCGTGACCTTAATAAAAACCTGCCTTTCCACAGACGTAGGAAGGCCTTCACCGCTTTGGATAATAAGTTTATGGTTGTGTGGGTATCGACTTTTTGTAAACGGAACTCCAATGGTGGAAAGGGCAACAAAACAAGAAGTTAGCAGAGGACATAGCTGGTCCCACCGCAGACTTTCCAGGGATGAAGGACCAGGGTAGGTTTTCACCCGGAATGGAGAACGATCCTTCCCAAAGCGGAAACGAAGATTGGGGAAGCTTAAGGCTGTTAGATTTAAAATGTATATCCTTTTAAAGACAACTCTATCCGAAAGACTGTGGGAGCTTAACTTGTATTCATGGGGTTTAGGTTCTCGCGTGCCATGCTTTGAAGATTTCCCGTTTCTTTCTATGTTTTTATTTCAATGTTGAACATGCCATTGTTGTCAAGCCATTTAAACGAATAATCAGATAATTGATTGTCGTGTGCATTTGCTGTTACGATTAGTGTCGTCGATGGTTTGCGGGAAAAACATAAATAGGACCATTGTTAAGGACGCTGCTTCAATGGTTTTCCTGCAGTCTAAAAATACGAAGAAAAGGTCATCCATCAATTCTCGAGCTAAATCGATTGACGACCTTGTCTCACTTTCGTGCGTAAGACAACACGTCGAGACGACTCGACGAACACAAATTGTCTCCGGAAAGAAACAGCACAGAAGGATGAAAATGGCGATGGCAGGATCATCTGTGACATTGGAGACGCATGGCGTCCTGTGACGCATGACGAGGTGCCGACGCTTTTCGCCTTCTCCTTCGCCTTCGCTTAAAATATCTGCCCATGGAAGGAAAATCGTTTGCCCTTCGGCGCACGTGACAAGGTTTGTTTGTTTGTTTGTTTTATTTCGTTTGCTTTATTTATGCTTCGTGAAAATCCGTCCTGACTGCTATTTGCGATTGTTTGAGAGGATAACGGCAAGGACAAACGACCGACGATTAAAGTAACAGCGTTTCCCAGCACAACAGTGCTCTGCCGGAAGTCGTTTCCGTTCTCGACGAATTTTGGAGTACGGGTAGTTTGTTTTGCTTTGCGCCAGATTGTCTTCACCGTCATATTTGGAGCTGTTTCTTTAACCATTCAATCCCCAACCTAGTAATAGTAGGTTTATTCAGGGAAAGGACTTGGAAAGAAAAATGTTCTCCACAAAAATTACAGATTGTGCAAGGAAGCAAATGAGATCACCAGCTGCAGTTAGAGCATGGTCAGAAGTCGGTAAGGACTAAAAAATAAAATAAAATAAAATAACTTTAGCTCGGATCAATCTCAAGAAGACACAGAAAATAGTAGAAGAGATTCCGTGTAAGAAAGTGTACCGAACCGTGAAGAATAACATTTGCCTTGTTGCCTTTCCATTGCAACGGGAAGATGCATCGGAAGTCAGAAATCACACGAACTTGAAATTGGTCGGTTATAACGCTTCTTGCTTGCTAACTATGCTCTAAGAGGATGAATGACCGAATAGGTCAAAATCTCTAAAATAAAAAAAAAAAAAACTATGCTGTAACATGCGTTCATGGACCAGGTGTAACAGTGGTTTATCTCTCCTTCGACTTCTTCCCTAACTTCAACCGCGAGCGTGTATTTACATATGGACACAACATGCATGTAAATGAAACATGGCGACACCGGAATTAGATGCCCATGTAACGCCATGCATGAACCAACACATCAAGCTCCAGGAGTTGCTCAAGGAAGGACGCGTTGACAGGAAAATAATGAATACCAAATGATTCCGGGACACATTCCCCAAAGCGGAACCAGCGTGCCTTGTGTCACAATGACGTCGGTTGATACTGTTTGACACTTGGTGCTACTGTTAAGGGACAAGAATGCCCAACCAGCCTGGATTTGGGTTCCATTTGAAAATTGAGCATCGCGGAGAAAACTCCATACAAAAAAAACCAGCTCTCTCGGACTTAGCCGATTTTTGCGATGCCACTCTCGACGATTGCCGTCCGCAGATGCCGCGATAGTGGCGGAGACCCGTCGCTCGCGGACTTAGCCAAATTTTTCGATCCCGCTCTCGAACATAGCCCGCCGCAGATGCCGCGATAGCAAAGGAGCGTCCTTTTTGTGCGATCGAACGAGCGCGACGATGTGCGTGTGGGTGTTTTTTCCCGTTCGCACAGCGTATCTCACACGCAGAGTGATTTTGACACATCGAAGTAAACAACGCAGCACGGTAAGTTCGCTAAAGTTTTTCGCTGATAATTACATGTTATTTTTACATTTCAGCTGCTACAGGACAATATTTCTTATCTTCAATCAACCCTCAATCGATCAACCTACGATTCAGAGCAGTTTGCAACGTAATTTAGCCGCAGCGTGCAACTACATCATCGTGACGAAACCGCACCAGGCGAGATGTAAACAATCTGGTAAGCAATGAAGTGAAAGGGTGTCATCCGAATTGTTTTATGATTTCTGGTGTTGTATTTTGTTCTTGCAGTATTACGAACGCAAACTGCATCTTTACTGATGATTTGTTTTGGTTTCATCAGTTGCACTTCATTCAGTCACGACGGATTTACTTCAGTATAGCATTCGATTCAAATCGCCATCGGTTTAGGCATGCATAAATGCATAATCCCGCATCGTAAACAGTCAGGTAAGTTGAAAGGAAAGTGTTCTTTATCCGCGATGGATTTCCCCATATCACATTGTGTTCTGTTATGTCAGCAGCGCATCTGGTGTAAGGTTTATATTCTGTGCAAGCAGCGTGATTATCATTCCGGTGGTCTGGTTTCGACTCAGAACACTTGCACGTATCCTGCCCGGTATACATGGACATAGGTATCGTTGCGTTGGATAACGCACCGAAGAAACTTCTTGAAATATGCAGGTGAGTTGTGATGTGTATGTTTGCTAGATCTTATAACGTTGCTAATGTTTGATCATTATTGTGTTTTTACAGCTAATGTCGTTGCGCATCTTTATTACTAGCAACGCAAAAAAGGAATTGCGTTTAGTGGCCGGATTTTGGTTTGGTGCGTTTGGTGATCAGACGGAAAAACTATACTAGTGGGTGAGTATATTGCCCTCGCTGTTTCAAACAATTAAAAAAGCAATGTGGTGAAGTGTGAAACCAATATTGCTTATCAATAGCAGTTCAGTTTGAAATTAATGTAATATAAATCTACTTTTCCAGCTGCATTCGATGTGACATGAAGGAGCTAATGACAGTGTTTTCGAAACGAACAGCTTTTTTGCAGATGTATGCTTTCGTAGTGCTAGAGGTACGGCTTTGCCGAATATCAGGTGAGATTAATCAAGAGATAAAAAACGATTCGAAGCCGTCCTCCCATATATAAATCCTATTGCTTTACTTATTTTAAATTTCAGCTGCATCTGCATCTGTTTTGTTCGTCCAGTATTTTTCTCATAACGAAGGCGTTTGTATCAACTTGTAGTCAGCATAAACATGTACGAATGGTGTAACGTTTTTTTTAACAACAGGGGAAACAGGTACATGATTGCTTGCATCAGAAGTAACCTTTCGGATTCAAGCAGGTAAATAAAATAAGTAATAAAATTGTTTTATTCTTAATAGTTAGTTAATAAGCTTTGATTTAATGTTATCATTCTTTTGTTCTAGCAACACGTAAAGTGGCACGATGTGTGTGAGGATTCGCACCCTTCAATGCATTTAAGCTTAACAACCACACTACACGATAGGTCAAAGCCACCACGTGTTAAATTTTCTCTAGTTTTACTTCTTTGGTTGGCTTCAGTTTCATGAAAAGCATCTTCGGCGACATTACAGTACATCGGAATATTTCCGGAAATTATTTAGGTAAGTCATCTTCTAAAAGACGTATTGGAATAATACCATACATATGCCGTAGGATACGGGAAAGTGTATTTCCGATTTTATATATTCACTAAAATTATTGAAACATTTTAGATAGCCCGGAATTCATCAAACGTCCTCCACTTCAATGCATGATGCTGATGTCTACTGCCTTCAACAACACCGCCAGTATCATAACTGGTAAACGGAAAGATCATCTGGTAAGCTGATATTCTATTATTTAAAACATTTGGGGTAATAGCTTTGAAAACTTAACAGTTTTTAATATTAATTTGGTTCCGTTTAATGAAACAGTTTTATTACAAAAAATTGAGTCTATGTAATAAGAAAATATTCGATAAGAAAAATCAACATAAGATTCTTATACCTAAACGGTGAATTAACACATCGTAATTGGTGGATATCAACGATACTGAGTTGATGTAGGAAATTTCGTATATCAATTTATTTAATTGATATCTTCAACATTCTATAATAACAATGCCTTGTTCATATCGTTCAGCAATAATATCAACTCGATTACGATTCTTTAAGGCAAATTATGATTTATCCTTTTTTTATTTTACATTCCAGACTCCAATCATGATCATCACTGCATTTGATAGAGATCGTAAATCTTGTGTGTTCACCAAAAAAATGGTAAATAAAATGAAAACCAAGCTAAAATAATTTTCGTTCATCGTATTTATTCGGCGCACGGGCTGTGACGTCACAGCCAAGCGTCGGAGTGAAAGAAACAAATACACCGCGGGGAAAAGTAACTCAAGGCCCTGGGGTGCTCGCGCGCTCACCACTGAAATAGCCCGCGAAGACGCTGCTATCGCGGGGAGTTGTCGCTGCCGGCTATTATTTGCAGATAGCCGGCTAAAACCCGCTCAACTCGAGTTTATAGCATTCAAATGGGTAGTTGGGTGGCTAACAGGTAGTCAGTTGAGTGAAATGAACAGACCGAATCTTAAACCGAAGTTGAGTGAAATGAACAGACCGAATGAAACCGAAAGTAAACCATAACAGATAAACTTTTTCCCAGCAACGAGATGTAATACATTTGCTCACGGCAGAGTAAGTAGGACAATCGATTTGGGTATTTAGTTCGATTACTCCGTTCGAATTGTTTGCTGACCGATCGGCGGCGACTGTCGTTCACGGGTGTGCTTTATCGATTGTGGCTTATATTTTTTACAGGTTTGGTCTGGTTGTGTATTAAATTTTTCAATTTATTCAAACCAGGGGCAAAAGATACATCCTTAGGTCGATCTCTTTTCTTTTGGAATATTATCTGCTCCAAGAAACATGTCTCCACACAAAAAGAGCACTGACCTCCAACAAGATATATCCGAAGACATCTCTCAGCAAAATAGCACGCCTCGAAAAAAGAAAACATCCAGGAACGGAAAACAAAAGTGCATAATGATCTATTTTCAATATTAATGTTCACGATCTGTGGGTTATTGTCGTTGTTGTTTCTGGCATTGTGTGCGTGCGTGGACGAGAAGACATTGTGAAGTAAAGGAAAAATATGCGAATAGAAAGAAGCTTCAGTATAGGCCTCTGTAGAAATTCCAATTCCTGTGGTGGCATCACAATACGAGAGGGATGTTTTCACCAGCGTAACCAATCGCATACATATGTTTTTCTTAATCGAGCACCATAACCGATAAGAACAAATGCAAAACATACATCAAGCAGCGGAATCAACGGTTTGTCTATCCGTTTATAGTTGCGAGTACATGTAATTTACATATTGACCATTGGATACTGTACAACTGGCCTAAACACAGAAAATTGTCTATAGAGGATTGAATTCACAAGGCGTAAGAAAAGAAACCCTGAAAAAGATTGTCTACAACTGATAGGTGGCGGTGCGCGACACCATCGTCATACCATTTACTTCGGACAATATCAGATGTGTTGCACCGGCCAGGACGGAACATTGGCACAAGGTAAAGCACAAGACAAGAACCTCGCAGAATATACATCCACCATCTTCGCAAGGATCTGCAGTGGCGGTTTCGCGTCCGTTTTCTGCTTGGCATTTGATTGTCTTTTTTATTCTTCATGCGGTGGGAAGTAACTATCTCCTCGTTAGCCAGCGACATCGTGCTTTCGACTTCTCTTCTACTTCATTAATTTCTTGGGTTTTCTTCTCGGTCTGGTACAAAATCGTGCGAACACAGCATCATTTAATCCCTTAATGTCGGAGGAGTGCATCTTTTGCCTTCTCTTAACAATAGGAGTCCACCTCCTCCACTGATGCCGCTTAAGGATAAGGTGTTTTAGTCCTCTACACCAACGTTTCAACTCCAACATCATCTCTTCAACAACATCCACGCTTTTGGTTTAGGAACAGACTTTTTTCTTAACTTCGCAAGCAATGGTCGGGTACGGATATCGTTCCGGCCGATGGTGACCGACCAGCTTCCAGAAGACGGTACGACCTTAATCACAATGGAAAGTTTTATGGTCATTAACAATTCTTATTCTTCCCAGCGCGTACTTTGGTTTGTGCTTTGTTTCGGCCCAAGAGATGTACGTGTGGCACATTTCATGCCACTTTTTTATTGAACGGGACGAAGTTTGAGGCGAGACAAAAAAACTTATTTGCTCGCCGTTCCTGGCACCAGAAGTAACGGTTCAGGCGTTGCGTGAATCGCCTGCTGCTGATGAAGATGAGTGGCTATGGCTGTAACTTTACTATTTTATCACAACTGACCACAATTTCAGTTGCTGTTAATTCTGGTGATGAAGGCAATAGATATTGTGGACTGAGGAAGGAAAGCGAAGGAAGGAGATTTTCACTAACCATCTCTGCTAGGAAGCCTTGTCAGCACATCCTAATTGTACGCCACGACACTCTTTCGTGCCGCACGTGTTCCATCCATTGAGCGAAGATGCGACGGGAGGACATAACTTTCTTCCGGTCCTTTTTTTTTTCATCAAAATGTCACACGGATGCATTTTGTAGAACAAAATCTGCGCGTACGCATACTTTTCCCACTAACTTTCATCGCCAACCACAGAAATCTTACCTTACACCATTATTATAGATCGGTGTGCAGCAATTCGTAATACCGGAGGGTGCCAAACTCGAGATTCGATCCCACACCTGTGGAGTGGTGGTTGCTTAGCATTCCTTCGTGACTTTTAGTTGGAAGAAAAGCGTACATTTTCTGGCTTTTCTACATTTGTTCCTCAACACAATTGAATGTTTTTAAATTATTTAGTACGTGAGAACTATTAACACCAGAACTAGCAAAACCAGTCGTTTTTATTAGACCGGTACTTTTCAATCACATTTATTTCTTAAGGGTCAACAATTCCAACAAATGTTAATGCACGACTTTCAAACATCGAATGAAATGAAAATTTGTATGTATCCCAAAATAAAATTTAAAATTTAGTAATCAATATAAATCGCACTAGAGTTGCAAGCGTCAAAATCGAGGTAGTTCCAGTGTTGCAAGAACGAGCTTAGTGCTTAAGCTTTAGTCAAACTTTCACCATGTCCACCTTAAGGAATCAATTGATCTTCTTCTTCTTCTTGGCGTAACGACCTCTTGGTCATGCCTGCCCGTTAAGGGCTTACGAGGGCTTGTTTCCCTGTTGTACGTGGATAGTCAGTCCTCTCGTACAGGGGAGGGTCCGGTCTCGGTTGGGATTCGAACCCACGCCGTCGAGGTGGTGAGCCCCGGCGCTCATGGGCCGATTTTCTAACCGGCAGTACCGCTCGGCTGTCGCGGACCCAATTTGGGTGAATGATGCAAATGGTCATTGACAATTTCCTCCAACTAAAAATAAACCCTTTACTTTTGCGAGGCTCAACATTGAAGAGCTTGGAATAGTAAGATGACTTTATGCTTAAGTACAAAGGGAAGCACTATTATCATTGTCTTGGACCAATCGAGGCTAATTTGGTCAATTTCTTCATCTTCATTAGAAACTTTCCTTCCCAATAATCGGTGGTGACGTGCTGAAATGCTCTCAAGACAATTTCATGTTTACAAGATTACACAAATATCAAGCTCATACACATTCTGCATGATTACAGCTTGGGAAGGTTTTGAGCGAACGACAATAAAGACTAAACTCCCAGGATAAAACCTTGAAACGAAGTGGGAAAATGGGAGAAGGCAATTGAAACAGTCGTTATTTCCATTAATCAACTCTATTTACTTTTATCGCGCGCTCCCCGAAAACGGGAAATCACTTTGCCAAAAGCTAAGAAAGAAACGAACCATAAAAACAAACTCTGGCTCAATTGCCTTCATTGAAATGTATGACAAATGCAATCTTGAGCCGAGCATACATCTTGTGCTCAAAAATGTTGTTTCGTTCAGAAATATGCTACTTTATTGCCATTCCCAGCAATGATGAGGCTGATGATGATGGAGATCATAATGGGAAGGCTTTTGGCAGGGGTGGTTACATGCATGCGTTTTGTTTCGAACTGAACACAATGGAAGAGGAGAATGATTGCATTCCACCAAATGGGTTCGAAGCGACTTCAAGCGTTTGGCGGATTTCAAAGTGTACTAGCGAATGGTACGTCAAAGAACGATTAAGAGAGAAAAATGGTTAAAAAAAGGCGTTACCTAAAACGAGTCAAGATAGAAGGTCAAGTAGATGCCATTTATTCCGGCACCAAAATAAAGGCACTACACTTTTCGGTTCCCATCGATTTCTTCGCTTTCGAACAAGACGCAGTCTTCCTCAGAACGGAACACAGATGGACTTTTCCTCTATTTAAAGAGTGGTTGATAAAACGGAAAATTCATACACACTTTTCCCAGTGTGACATTCATGTGCTGCGACCCGGCCTAAAACGAAATAAAACCCGCTCCGTATGAGGAAAGATCTGCTGAGAGACAAGGATTTAGAAGGTTCAACTCCGACAGTGGAATGCCTGTACCTTGCGAAGTGTAGCATAAATAGTGGTTGTGTAGGCGTAGGTGGGGAAATTGCTTTATCATAAACGCACATCACACTCGACGTGCAAGACCCTGCTTGATCGGTGGGTAGGAAGAAGTGAAACTTTTTCCAGCCATTGAAAGCGAAAATGTTGCAAGAGCAACACCAACGACCAGTTGAGTATGTCAAACAGCATTTTAGACCGAGTACAATTATTTGAGAACATTAAAAAAAACGAATATGCACCAAAGTGGAAAACTTTGTCGTACGTCGGGACTGAACATTTGCTGGAAAGAAAAATAGCATTCTTTCAGAAGTGAGAAATTCTATTGAGGTGGAATGTTTAGAAGCCCTTTCAAATTGCCCATGAAAGGACGCTACGATGAAAGACATTGAGGAGAAAATTGTTTGGCTCGTGTTCTCGTTCATTTTTAATATTTTTCAAACCGATAATGAAAGTTTAGTCTGGACCGGAAAAGTGAAAACTACGCACCATAAGTTTATTATTTTTTCATGAACAGTTTCATTTAATGAAATAAACCCGAATTTTCCTAATCACCTCCCGAGGCCGCCAATAAAATACAAAACAGACATTTTTATTACGAGGGCTGACAATAAAGTAAGGTTTCCAATTTTTTTTTTTTCATAGAAAATGACATTTATTTACAAAAAGCGATACACCGTTGGAAAGGCCAAGGTCTTGGCTACTTTTCTACATAATCGCCATTTTTTTCCAACACCTTGCGCATCCGCACGATGAACTTGTCTATGCCGGCAGAATACCACTCTCCGTTGACCTCTTTCTGATCCTCCGCGTCACTTCGGCACCCATCGGGCAGAAACTTTGTGATACTGCAAGTTGTTCACAAGGATATGACGGATTGTTTCGCTGCTACACACTCCTCCAAGCTTCTCTTCCAAGTCCCTTATTGTCGCACGGCGGTTTTTGAGCATTTTTGCCTCCACTGCTTGAACAATCGCATCCGAGACCGACGGTCCGCCACTTCTCTCCTCGTCGTGAACATTAGTGCCCCCGGAATTGAACTCGCGGCTCCACTTACGCACGTTTTTTATGTCCATACACTTTTCCCCGTAAACTTCAACTAGTTGACGATGGATTTCAATAGGTGTCACCTTTTCCGCACTCAAAAAACGTATTACAGAACGCAATTCGCACTTGGACGCTGACGCGAGGGGTACCTCCATCGTTGACGGCTGCTCAGCCAAGACTGAGCGGTCGGGGAAGCCTCACCCAGCAGCAAAGTGGTAGTGGGGGAACCAAGGAACACGGCGGTGTTGCCAGATTTCGCCTAGCGCGTGATCCGGCGAAGTTGCAGCGTTGGAGACCTTACTTTATTGTCAGCCCTCGTAGCACCAATCTTTTAGGGTGCTACCGGGATATGTTGGCGATAATTCCCTTCCCCGGACGAGTGTGTCAAAAGAAAATGTTTTTATTGCTCGGTGAAGGTGTGCAATGAAAAGCACCAAGTTCTCTATTTTCCCTATCACCAGCATCATTTTACCTCTGGTCTCGACTATTTTTCCTAGTGATTATTATCCTTATACTTAATTTAGTTTTGAGCGTAACTTAGCGTTTTTTTCGTTTGACGCGTTTTTTCGACCATGCGTTTTTCGACCGTCGCGCCCGTAACGGCTAAAACCAAACATGCGATGGAAACACTCTTTCTCTGAATCGTTTCCAGCTAAACATCAAGAACAAAATCACTACAGCATAACACAAAACCTCTGTGCCTTGAACGATAACGGTTTCATCTTCACTTAAGCACAAGTTTTAATGTATTTTAGAAAAACTTTTGTAAACAAAACCTCCACACGCACGAATGAACAAGTTAGAACTGCATTGACAGCTTGCTTTGATTTCCTTTGTAAAGGTAGGGTAATGTTAGCCAGCTTCATGAAAATGATATTTTTTCAAGACACTGACAGGGCCAAGGTATGTACATCGTTGCAAGGTAATCTAATTTTTAAATCAACATGTTTTGTTATCAAAACAGGTAATGAATGATTTTATTGAAACCTTTTTAGTGTTGAAAAAAACTTTTGCTCTATTTTTGTTCATTGATCATATGGTGATCCTTTTATCATCGAAAAATAATAGATACGTCAGCTGTCCCAACCTTGGTTATTTGATGCAAATAACTATTTCAGGTAAAGCCCAAGGTATATATGTAGTGGTTCAAGGTAAATTTATTATAACATAAATAATTTTCGTGATCAATGTGTTCTGAAAATGCCAGGATTTTTAGTGTTGCAAACTATAAACTGAAGAAGCATGGTTTTCATGGGCACTTTATGATAAAATCAGTGTTTTGGTTATCCCTTAGTGGGCCCAGGGTGTGTATAGAGTTGTAAGGTATTTTTGTAAAAGTACATTTTTTGTTTTCAAAAAGATAGGATAGGAAAAATGTTTATGCTAACAACAATCAGCAGAAACACGATCGCAATCGGTTTTTCTTTCTACTTGATGTAAATATAATGGGCATCTGAAACTGATCTTGTGAAAACCCAAGGTGTACACAGCATATCAAATAGAGCTAATGGAATATCATCATGGGTTTTCAATAAATGGAATGCATGAGCTGTAAAGATTGTTAGATACGAAGAGAAACAGCATTGCAAGGTGACTTAATTTTTCGTCATAATTTTGACATCTTGATGCAACAGTTTTGACACCGTTGAGGGGGGCTGGAGACAAGGTGTATATATTAGAAAATGTAGTCGTCCAGAGTAAAATCAAGGTGTATAAATATAGAAGGTGACTTTATGTCGCTTTGGAAGGGGTGCCATATTTGAGAAGAGTTGTGTCAAAAGCCCAATCCTTTTCCGATGCCCCCCTCAAAACCCTCGTGAATACCTCAGAAGTGTTATGTCAAGTCATGAAATGTCATTTTACACTGGACGACTTCACCTTCTATTTTATACACCTTGGAGTAAAATGACATTTCATGACTGGACGTAACACTGCTGTTGGTATTGTTGTGAGTTTTGAGGGAGTATTGGAGAAGGTTTGAGCTTATGACATATCATTACTCAAATATGGCACACCTGCTAAAGCGAATTAAAGTCACCTTCAATATTTATACACCTTGGGCTTGAGAGCCAAACAAATGTGAAATAGAGACATTACAGAGTAAGAAGGAGCAAGTGGGAGAGGAAGTCAGAGAGACTGGGCGAGCGGGAATGAGAAAGAAAGAGAGCGAGAGAGAGAGAGAGAGGGAGAGAGAGAGGGAGAGACAGAGAGAGAGAGAGTGAAAGAGAGAGAGAGAGAGAGAGAGAAAGAGAGAGAGAGAGAGAGAGAGAGAGAGAAAGAAAGAGAGAAAGAAAGAGAGAGAAAGAAAGAGAAAGAGAGAGAAAAGGGCTGGGAAGCGTGTGAGATAGTGAGAGAGAGTGAGAGGGGGGAGGCGTGCGAGAGAAAGTAAGAGATGTTAAGCGACGGCTAGACACAGCGGTATTCGCACGAATATTCCCGCCGTCCAGCGGTAATCCCGCTGGACGACGGGAAACTCCATATGAAAAAAACGGATTTCGTTCCCGCTATGTTTAAAAAACGCGAAACTACGACCCGGCGGGAACGGACGCATTTGCTTAATTGAAACGTTTCATGAAAAGTTTCATTCGCGTGCTACAACAACGTCGGTATGGGCAACGTATATGGATGCGGCCGATGTTGTTGGAGAGAAACCAAAATGCGAGTAGTCTTCGACGCAAAATTTTGGAGGAGGAACTCAACAACACCATTCATAAACTTTATATTTGATAATGACTCACAATTCCACTTTTACCTGCCGCCAATTTAGATCACGTAAACAAACTAAAACGTAAACAAAGCTTCACTTTGACAGATCGGACGAATAAGCTCGTTCCCGCTGGATATTTTGTCGAATCTGGGCTACTTTTTCCCGTTCCCGCCACCGGGAATTCCAGGCAAGTTTAAACAGCGGTTTAGAGGAGGCAGCCTAAGAGGGGGAGAGGGAACAACCGTGCGCATTAGAAATTTGGTAGCAACGTGGTCAGTTAATTGGAACGCGCATCTACATGCATCCGCAAAACGAACAAGGGAGATACATCCTTCCGAGAAACAAAGATAGCAAGCGTCGCAGTGTTCCGGCCTTCGAGCTGATACTGCGCCATTGACGAATTATCACATATCCAGAAGGATCCTGCAAGATAGTATGGAGAGATACGGATGTACACCGGAAGTATCATCAATGTGTGCTCTTTACTTCTCTTAATTTTTGTCTCCCTTTTCGGAGAGGGTTTTATTCAATGACCGATACAATGTGGCAATCGCATCGCAATCATGTGGATTATCATGCGTAGCAGGAGTTAAAAACCCGGCACTTTCAAAAGTAGAGTTGCAATGTGTTGTAACTTGGCTTGGCAATGAAGAAACCTCCTGCTGAATTAACCGAAAGGTTTGGTAAACGTGATTTCATGAGCCATCGGTGATATTTGTATTTAAATTATAACCGCCATTTGACAAAAAAGACCTTCTACAGAAAGAACTAGAAAATGTAACGGGGACGACATGAAACCTTCCATGGGACGGAAGGGGATCCAGGAGTTACCGACGGGCCAGGTACCTGGCCTCCAAAAAACTAGTCGAAGCTTAAACGTGAAGAAAATTGTAACAACGGGCTGCTGCTTCTCGAAAGTAGGCTAGATTTCGAAGTGTACTTCATTCTAAGCCCTTCGTAACACGACATTTCCATTTCGGTGATAAAAAGACCACCGACCTCAAACCACACTTATCTTTCTCTTTTTACCGAAAGCATCCAACGGGCAGAAAAGCATCTCTTGCCATGTTCCGTTCGGTCGAGAAACACTTGCCCGTCGAGCGTATCTCTGGTTATTTCTTGAGCCCCAAACTTTGGTGGTTGTTGTCTCCATCAAAAGTGGCCTATCGTTTTATTGTTCTGGATTAATGGAATTTCAGCATAGCCTACCCCAAAAAGAAGCGGGAAAAGCTAACTGTCCATGGTTGAGTGGGAGCGGAATTTCCAAGTTTGTTTCCCGAAACCGTCTAAATTCTCTTTGAAGCAAAGTTTCGTACATTTTCCATCGTATCCGAAAAAAAACACAGGAAGAGTTCCTACTCGGAAGAGGTCTCGGGGATGTCTAGCAAAGTGTTTCATTCAATATTGAAGATCAACCTAAAAAGGATAAGCACTCGTGGGAAACGCGCCTGGAATAATTGTAGGGTTTCCAGACTTTCGCGATTTATGAAGTGCGAACGACGAGGGTATTCCCGATAAGGAACAAACAATTTTGTTACAATAGCACTTATTGAAAACATTAAAAACGGAAGAATGAAAAATAGATAAATCGATTCATTATGCTGTTTTATCCCAACAAACCCAGATAGGAGTCAGCAGATAAGGAGAAAAAGAGGAGATCATTGCTCTTAATGGTTCGGGAGTCGATAGATTTATCACTCCACGAAGACGATGCATTTTCCTCGGTCCCACGTGGTATTGATGTACTCAGAACCGGGGGGTGTGTTCTTTTCTCTAGGACTTGGAGTGTTCCAAACTGCACCGAAACTGCATCAAACCGTTATAACGGGATCTTGTTATTTTACGCTCCCCCATACCATTGTGCTGTATTCCACTTCCCCCTTCCTAACAGGGTTGACTTCAATCAAAAAGTAATCTGACTGACACCAACCCACTCTTCGACGGCCAGGAATCCGAGATTGCTGTTCACTGGGAAAGGAATTGAAAATAGGTTTGAATGGGGTAGACTTTGACAATACGGCATCTGGCATCTTTTGGACAAACTGGAGGTCCAGAGGAAAATAATTATAGAGGTGTGTTTCCCTTGGAGACCAAAAAAGCGAGCAGTTAGTGGGCATAAGTCTAGTATTTGTGAAATATTCCCTTAACAACTCTTTTGGTAGCTGATCGAAAAGGATCATTAAAATGTTAAGCGACGGCTAGACACCGCGGTAATCGCACGAATATTCCCGCCGTCCAGCGGTAATCCCGCTGGACGACGGGAAACTCCATATGAAAAAAACCGATTTCGTTCCCGCTATGTTTAAAAAACGCGAAACTACGACCCGGCGGGAACGGACGCATTTGCTTAATTGAAACGTTTCATGAAAAGTTTCATTCGCTTGCTACAACAACGTCGGTATGGGCAACGTATATGGATGCGGCCGATGTTGTTGGAGAGAAACCAAAAGGCGAGTAGTCTTCTACGCAAAATTTTGGAGGAGGAACTCAATAACACCATTCGTAAACTTTATATTTGATAATGAATCACAATTCCACTTTTACCTGCCGCCAATTTAGATCACGTAAACAAACTAAAACGTAAACAAAGCTTCACTTTGACAGAACGGACGAATAAACTCGTTCCCGCTGGATATTCTGTCGAATCTGGGCTACTTTTTCCCGTTCCCGCCACCGGGAATTCCAGCTACGTTTAAACAGCGGTTTACACGAGTTCTACACTCCAGCGCGAAGTCCCGCTTCAAAAGTAGCCCAGTTTCAGCAGAACTCAGAAGTTAGACTCAGTGTGCAGTTCTGCCGTAACTGGTTATGTTCAAGACACATTTTCAAAAATATTTTATCCTCGTCAGCACCGTATCTGACAATCTTGGTCGTCCTCGTTGAAGCAGACTTCATAAACGAGTGCCTTAAAATAAAAAAAAGGAAAGGTAGGAGCAACACTTTCAAGGAAAAATGTGAAAATATAAATGGATACGGCTGTCGACGACAGTCCGGCGCGTGCACTTTGACACCGAAGTGACCCTGGCGTTAGGAACGAGAGGAGAAGGTCGAAAAACAAAAAAAAAACTAGGAAAACTAAGATGCAAAATCGTAAACCTTTTATTTTCGTTGCTTATAGTTATAGTCGTTCGATTCGAAAAGCGCAACACGGTGGTAAGCTTTCAGAAAATTAACGAAAATTGAGAATATTTTACAGTCCAACAGTAAATAAAAAAAAATTAAATTTGACGCCTGCCATTTACTTAAATTGGAAAAATGCAGCCCCCACCAGACAGCGATCACATAAACATAAAAATTAATGCATTCACGTGCATGAGCTAATCAAATTTTAAATTATAAAGTAAAGTTTAACGCACAGCTAGTTGTTCAGTACATGTCTTTAACACATATTTGCTATCGACAGCCATATCAAATAGAGAAAACTTTGCCACAATACGCTTCTTGAAAAGTATGCAAAAAGGTTAGCCTTCTTTCGTTGAATCTATAAAAAAATGTCAGTTAAAGAGATATCGTTTTCGTACATTTTTCTTTCAACATAACAACTCAAAGGCGGGGTTGACGACGTAGTGGATGATGATAGCGGTACAGATTGAGGGTTTTAATTTTCCCGAACCAAACAAGCGGCACACGATGGAAATGGCATCAAATTGGCATTCTGCCGAAAAGAGATGAGAAAAAACAAACAAACAAACACAATGAGGTTTGATAGGGTTGTTTTTTACACAGGTAGTGCGGCCAAAGTGTTCTTCTCTTATCCGTCGTCGTTGGCCATGATCAATTTCCCGGATTGTTTGCTCGAAAGATCCGGTACGCGCACGCACGTGTGTGTGTCTGTGTGTGTGTGTGTGGGTGTTTTGTAAAACACACAACATGATCACCAGCTAATTACATACACAGTGCAAGGAAGGCAAAACGGATATCCTTCGGTACCGCCGGTCCAAGGGAACACCGAAGGCACGAGAAGGTGACGAGGAGAAAGAAAAACATCATCACCCGAAGGAAGAATTGGCTACGTTGGGCAACGTGGACGGGTGAAAAACCAACAACAGAAGGGGTTGAATGGGAAAAATACGAAACGAAACGAGGTACAAGCAAGACGTAGTTATCTTTCGAAAAAGTCGTCTCGCCCAGTATAGGAAAAGCAAACGGAATGAAAATCAATTGCAAGTGGCACGTCGATTTTTACGACCGAGGGCGAGATTTGTCCATAAGGCAGAACCCTTCAAGATACAAAGCGGTGGACGGAAGCGAAGATGCAATTGACCTTCCCGTTCGCGGTCTGTAAAGCCGTTCTAAAGCAATTATCAAAAAGCATCCTTTACAGCACACGAATACGAAAGGGGCCAAAGTCACAAACCCCATTCTATGGTTTCACCTCAAGCCCAACTCAATAATCTCTCTGTGGAGCTGAAACAGCTGCCCACAAGCCGTTGGTCACTCGAACGTTTTAAGTAGAAGCTTTGCTCCTTTTGAGCTCCATGGAATTCCACCACGAAAATAGCTTCACACAGCCTAATCCTCACAAAAACACATCACCCCGCAGGGATCGTTTGTCATTTAGTCTAACACCTGCTCATCAGGTCCAGCACATCCAAAACGAGCCAGATTCCATGGGAAGATGTTTAGTGAGGACGAGGAAGCACAACCACTTTATAATCTCCCAACCGGCTTCGTTGTCCTCGGAACGCGAAAGCGAATGAACACAGGGTGTGGTATTGCACACCTGAACGGTAATCTATACCGTGGTGCCAAGGGCAACACTCTGCATTGTCGAGTGTCGAGTGCATGTCTACAACAGCGACCCTATTTTTTTGTTCTTCTGATTCGCAAACAAACACAGACCAACGACTGGTGTTGATGGTGTGAACCTAGAATAACCAGCTTAAAAATCCCAGACCAGCTTAAAAATATGACGACACTACTCTAGCAATTTCTCGCAGGCTGGACCTTCGCACCAACATTATGCTACGGACGGTACTAGCGTAGAATATATAGGCAGTTGTATGGGTATCGTATTTCACCCATGTCTGGCTGGGATGTTTGTCTGGACGTCGAAACAAACGCTCGAACGTAGGTTTGTGCGAGAACTTCGTGGAATCAAAAATGTATCGAGCACAACTGCATTTCATGACTCAGCCCTTACGCAAATTCGAAGATTTCTTCTGTTCCTCGTTACTCGATTCACTGGAGCGATATCAACAATTCCTTTGCGACAATCCTCACATGGTCTGACTGGCTCCCTGCTGACGGATCCAATTCGCAGAGTTCAATAATTTTTCCTACTGTTTTCCCGCACACGCTCAAGTGATTTTTACTACGCTTTCCCTGTTTCCGGAAAGTGAAGCCGCAGTTGTTCAACCGCTTAATGCCAATCCACGGCGTTCCGGGCTTATCCTTCCTTTTCCCACTTATGAATGGTTGCAATCGATAAAAACTGAATCGTGAACCGAGAGGAAATATCTATTTTAAACAGTTTTCTTGCATTCACCTTCCCGGATGTCGCAAAAATGGAATCGGACAGAGATAAAAGACAGGAGATCAGTAATGAAAGAGTGTGTCAGCAACACCCGCATATTTCGCTCCCAGATTATGACTGTGCGTTGGCGATCCCGTTCTGGCCCACTTGAACAGATAGCGTGCTGGTCTCCTTCAGCAGCTCTCCCGGGAGAGCGCTGTGTGACATTGGCTGGTATCGCGAACGGTTTCGATTTCGATCGACTGCATGAACCTGTCGAAAAGTGTTCATTTTTGGTTCATTTGCTTCATCGGAATGACAAAGACCTATCGCGAACGAAACGTAGAAGCAAACGATCTATAAATTTTCAAGCAGTCAACAGTTGACTCGATTTCGATCGAGAATTCCTATCGCATACGCCTTTTCTCGATCGAAATGATTTAGACAGGTCGAGAGCTATCGAGAGCGGTCGCATAAGCATTTGCAAACATGTTTCTTTTAAATAAACAGATTCAACGAAGGCGTATTAAAGTGATTTTTGATGTTTTTATAAATTGGGTTCGATTATTCGGATTCATAAAAATTCTTGGTACCCTATGTGATCCGAAATACTGAGAAAATTGAGCTGGGTGCGACGATGGCTAATACCCCATGACCGGTGCAGCTGCGTGGTGCACAACAAATTCGTAAAAAAATTATTGATACCCTATACTTTTCAAAATCTATGCCCGATCCCAGCTGCGTGGTGCACAACAAATCGCTTACGCTCGCTTGCTGCTCGACTTTACGAACGCCCATAGTTCATCGATCGAAACAGAAACCCCGTTGCCGATAGCTATTTCGAGTAGATTTAGATTTCGTTCGACTAATTCTTTTGATCGAAATCGTCTCGATCGATTCGTTCGCGATACCAGCCATTGAGAGATCGCATGTTGTGTTCACTCGCAGCAGTGCTGAAGAACGAGAGCACTTCCTCAGTGCTCATAGCAAACGTTAAAACAGAATGCAGCCCTACTCTTACTCCTATCAAGGATTATCAAATTGGTACTCGGACATCGCGATTCTGTTCACTGCAAAGCTAAACGAGTTGCGCCAGATCCTGCAGTAACAGGCAGTGGATTTCTACTCCTTCCTTAAGTACACTCCGACTCAACTAACTTAATGACAATTTTCATATAAAAGAATTAATCCTGTTTTCTCTGTTCATGTAATACGTAAAAGTATAAAATAAATTAAATGAAAAAATAAATTTTCAAAACAACAGTTTTTCCTTAAACGTACTAAAAAATAAAAAATAATGTAAGTTAAATGACATATGTATTTATGTATCAGTTTTTTTGTTTTTGTCATTATTCGCATAGCATCGTAGATGGCGATCGAACTGAGAGCAATCTCGATGCAATGCGAATAATGATCAAAACGAAAAACTGATACATAAATACATATGTCATTTAACTTACATTATTTTTTATTTTTTAGTACGTCTAAGGAAAAACTGTTGTTTTGAAAATTTATTTTTTCATTTAATTTATTCTATTTGGTGGAATAGTTGGGAAAAAAATTGACGTTTTTGTCTTTCTGCCATGTTACCATATCGAGTAGGTCAATATACATAAATTGCATCAGTACAACCGACGCATAGTAGACCGGACAGCAATCTTTGCCTTCGACAGGATGCAGCCATGCAAAAACCACCCACACATCATCATCCTACCATCTCTCTCCTGCCATGGCTAATTAACTTCAACGATGCTCGACTGAGTTCCGTCGATGATAATCCGGTAGTGGCGCACCCGATCGGGCGATAATTTTATTTTTCTAGCCAGCAGCAGCACTGACTGGTTCGATTTTTGCCCGAGAGGATAAATTGATTTTGGCTCACTGGAAGTCGGAAAGATCAGCTGGCTCTGATAATGCTAATGAGTTGTTTATGCCTCGGAAGGCGATATTGGAGGACTAAAAATGAAATAACAACCTATTAGAATTTTATTCATAACGATAATTCGATCGATAGCGATTGTTAACTTAAATCTGACTGTAAACCAGAAGAATGAAAACAAAAAAGCATTGTACACTCTATACCTACAAGTTGTAGTACACACAAACTGCATAACAAGCTTGGGTCATGTTTGAATTTCTTCATGAAAATGGTAAATTTAACTTTCAAACATCCCGCAAACATACCTATCGATATCGAGAGAAATAACAAATACCTGAAATAAAAAGCTAAAAAGGTCAATTGATGAATCTGCATTTCATCTACGAAAAGGGTGTTGTATGGTTTATTTGCTAAATTGATCAACAAAATGTCATTTGAAAATCATAACTATTTCTGTAAATAGAAATCTTACGTAACGAATGATATTCCATGTCCCGAAAACGTTCTAAAACACGCTTCCCTGATTTATGTCCCTCGAAAGAAGGGACTAACAACGGGAAATCAAAGCTGATGCAGCTCCATAAACCTCGTTGAGTAATGATTGTTTTCCAGCGTGGGTAAAATTAGTCTGATCAAAATATTCAACCCATTTTTCCATTGGACATTTAAAAAAAGTCGGGAGTGAAATTTTTCCTATGTAGGTAACCAAGTGTATCAAATTTCCAACCCTTTCCCCAGGGAGGAAAAGCGACGAAAGAATGTTTTATCTTCTTCTAATGAACGCTTCTTAAGCGTTGCCTCAAGTGTTTGGAAAAAGTTGTTCATATGATTTACCGATTAGCTGGTGTTGTTTGGAAGGAATAAAGTGAGAAAAACACATGATTGCCTGCTCGGATGACGCAAATCTCGTCTGTCCTCCAGTGGAAATTATTGCTAATCGCTTTGGGACAACATCGTCATCGTGCAGGAATACAACAATTTTCCCACCGAGGATTCACACACGGACACAACAGAGAATGGATGGGATACCGCAGAAAAAAAGTGATATGTGTAATATTACCCAACGGTTTTTTTTTGTCATATCCTTTTGTCGAATAAATCTTTCATAACCTCGAGCAGTATAAATTGTTGTCCACTTTCCCAGGGTAATTTTCCTATTTTTCCAACACCATAATTTTCCTATTTTTTGTCACTGTTACCGCTCAACATGATTTCACTTAATAGCCGTTATTTTTCCTTCTTTTGATCTGCTCGCCGTCGAAAAACAACGCAAAGCTAGACTTTTGGAATAAGTTTTTCTACTTGCTTCTTGAAGATGGAGCTCTAACAATCCTCGACGTAGAATGACATTGAACGATAGAACAGTAGGGAGTTGGTGAAAATGCGTTTCATAGATTTTTAGATTATTCAGCAAGCTCGTTCAACAATTGATTTCTGTCAATACTAAACACCAAGAGTGTCGCTCAAGCACTCATACACCTCCTCCTCGTGAACCACGCTTGCATTTCGCCATAAACGAAAGAAATTTAAGGTAATAAACCTAAAAGTATTGCACGATACCGTCTTGACGGTGTTCTGAAGTTTGGGTAACGCCTGAACGATGGTTTTAGCACCTCTTTTCATCCATAAATAGGTACCAAACAGCATCCTAATGTGGATTATTTAGAAGTTATTTTTTTAGGTTCTCTAAATAGAGACGCCGGAAGTCAAACAACGCAGAAACGCATCAAATGTTGATGTTGTGCGCTAAGTATTTGCATCCTGTTGGCGCATTTTCATCTGAGGGAGTCTTTGACTGAGAAGAAAATAAAAGGAAACAATTACTATCTCAATAGCTTGTTTCTCTTGCTTCCCAACTATAGCTTCCCATCACAAGAACTCCCACAAAGTATTTCCAATCAGTTGTGCTGCCGTTTGGCGAAGACGAGAATTCCTGTTTCTGGGATCCAACAGTGCAAAGTGTGAGGTCTCACATATAAAGGCGCCGAATATCCTTCTTGCCAGCGGAAATGGGAGGAAAATAGCGAATAATTGAATCAGAAATATGCTTCCTTTTTCACTATGGTGTATTTTCCCTCGCCAGGTTCGCGCGTTGGGTGGCAACCGAAGGCAACTTGCCGGAAACACTCTTCTTTGCCCTGGTCTAGCTGATGACGGCAAGCTCGTGCGTGTTTGCTGGAAAAATCCCCGTCAATGTAGTTCTCCCGAGAAGGCAAAGATGTACGCTATGGTGATCGATGCGTAGTTGGAGAAAGCAGCGTGGTAAAATGATTTTCACCCTCGGGGAGTTGGGGTTCAACTGGCAACCTTCTTCTTCTTCTTCGTCCTCATGACGTTTGATATCATATCCATGGTATTTGCCATTTCCGTCCACGCCATTGGGAAGGAGGAGGAATGTGTTTGACGTATTCTGCCGCTGGAGGCCAAACACGTCAACGCCGGATGCTGCCACCACAAGGCTTTCGTCATCTCTCCTTTTCCCCATTGAAGCTGCTTCGACACGCAATGTATTCTTCTTCGCGAAGATTGACGGCGCAAAATGCAGCCAGAATTTCCTCCAACCAAAAGACGCTACTGGCATAATACTGTGCACGGTTTGCGACAAGATAGATGCTGGTGCCTTCGATAGTTCGGGTTGTAGAAAAATGAAATGGCCGCAGATTGAAGCTTTGAGAAACGGAATTTGCTTTGTTGACGATGCGCACGCAAAATACCGCAATATGATATTGGCTTTTACTTTCGTGATCTTTGATCGCGGTCCTATTGTGAAATGAAATTGCTTCTGCATCCTTCTACTACTAACTAGACCTTATTTATCCAAAATACGTTTCAACGAAAAATTGAAACCAACCTTTAATTCAAAAATTTGATCCACCGGAAGCGAAGCAAAATTACTCTTATGGGACGTCATGCCATACACGTTTACTTATTGAATTCAGTCAATTCACTTTGTTTCTCGTGAAACTCGATCCACGATTTGTCTTTCATTTTCATTTTTTTCCAACACGAGGTGTTGGAAGAGTAAAAAAAATCTTCCTCCTTCTGTTACACCAAGCAAGAAGGGGTGTTTCCACGAGCTTATCCCTCGGAGATCTATTTCTTGTCCTTTTCCTACAGGTTCCTATGTTCAAAGATGGAACGCAGCTTTTATTTTTTTTCCTGCGCTGTGCCTGTGCACTCATCCTCGTGACTCGTTGATTCTCGTACGCAAATGCAAAACAGTTAAAAGCATTACAATTTTAATTTATGGGATCGGGATTACATTTTCTTGTTCTTCCGAGCCCGGAACGCTGACGGGGTGTGCACAACATTACATGTAGTCTCTCACTTCCCGGTGCTGTACTCTTCTCCAACAGATTTCCCTTAACCAGTCTTCCTCCCCTCGCAGACCTTGTCGATCCCAAGTAATGACAGAACAATCATCATCGCGGATTGTGCTGCAAAAACTGTTTCAAGACAGACACTTCTTCTCCCGCTTGGACTCTGGGAATAGCATGGAAGAAATACTAGGGCATTGAATGAAGATGACCCTTTTCTTAATGAAGCCGCCAAAAAAGAGACCATATGCCTCTGAAACTGATCTGAGTAATAAAATCGTGAAGATCAACATGCTTTATGCGCAACTACCAAAAACGAAATTCCGTGAGCCATCCACGTTCAGTGGAAATAAAAACTGGATTGACCCACACAGAGAAGGTCACCAAAGTTTACGCCCGGCCCTGGTCCCGATTATCTTCATGGTGCAGTGGAGTGGCGTGGTGGCCCCAGGGATAATGATTTATGGCCCAGGCGGGGTTTCGGTGGATCGCGGTTAAAGCGAAAGGTTGGAGAACACCGATTTTTTTAGCTTCAGGGATGTTTCTTACTTCAGAACCGAAAATTCCGTTTGAGAAAAATTCCGAACTCCGATGGTGGTAACGTATTGTTCGGCGAATAATAAAAAAGAACGCATGAAAACAAAATACAACAGCAGAATAGTCAAACCAACCACGGGAATGATAAAGGTCCGGGGGATACAGAATTTGAACCCATAAATTCAACGCACAAACCAACAGCCAGCCACTAAACCTTACTGCAATAGGGATGAATTTAATTGTTTGCTAGAAAAGATGATCTACCCTCAAATTGAGTCATTATTCAACGGAGTCCAAACTATTGATCAAGAAAACCACAAAGAAGTAGGCCAAACGCACGCACAATTCAATAATGACAAATTCACGAGAAGAAACACGTTTGAAGAACTGAGAGAAAAAACAAGTTTAAAAGGTTAGGTGGGCTTAAAATAACCAACCCGAGCACGTGATAACTGCATCCAAATTCTGGTGTACAAGAACTACACCAGAGTGCAGTTGAAACGTAAAAAATATCTTCCATTCCTGCGCGCTTCACCACCGTGAATCGTAAAGAAACCATTAAAAGTATTATCTACATACAATTACCGAGCATTGAAAATAAGCATGTCTAAAGATTCCGAAGTCCACGTAATGCAAAGAATGATTGAAGGAAATCGGTTTTTAATTACTTTTTGACAGCACTGCACCATGCACCGGCATGCACCGTGCACAGAAGACTGGTCCTTTTACACGCGCCACGCGGTTCGACTTGGCATTGGAATCCAGTTGGATGTTCGGTCTACTAGTTCTGGGCTAAACAAAGATAAAATCATAGAAGATCGCGTAGCTCCTGCTCAGATCTTGCAACTAACTGTGATGCATATTTATTTCAACCAGCTGCTATACAAAAACCCAAAATTTTAAAAACCAATAGAACGAAATTTCCATTGCTGGCATATCTACGTTTTCAGAAGCACGTCATCATTACGAAGGTAGATGTATGGATGATACACGCATCAACTAGACAATCATAAACTTCTTCATCCAACGACTCTGTAATCATATATCCGGCAGCACGCTCTGAGGTGCATTATTTTGGCTGTTTTTTTTTTTTTTTGTAGGAGACTGTTTGGAAGCATTCTTCCTACGCGTACCCGTTGTGGTATGGCCCCGCACCATCGTACATCATTGCAAGTTAATGGAAAACTCCCGGTAGTAATTTCGTGGAATGGAAAATGGAGCCATAAAATATTCTAAGGTGCAGTGTAGCATTCCTACTTCAGATAAAAGTTTCAGGCTTCAGGGTAAGGTTTCGGCATAAAAACCACTCTTCTACAGCGGTAGCCGGCAATAAGCGGTTATGACAGACGGTCGATCATCACAAAAATTGGTCCCTCCGCAGTTTCTAACCCTTCGGCGGTTCGTCGCTGGGGATGACTCCAGACATCGGCAGACCAAACAAAACTCGTAAAAAGCAAACTATTTCTCCTCTGGGTATCCCAAATCATCACATTTGGACTGGGGGGCTCGGCACGGCTGTCCGGCATGTTGGTTGGTTGGTTTTGGGCAATAATTTTTCTGGTCATAATAGCCCCAAGATGGCTTCCAAAATATGCTACGAGAGACAGAACGGTGGCAAGTGTGGCAGAAGAGTTTCGATTATTGTCGACAAGTCGACGATTGTCTATCGACCATGTCAATCTTGAGAGGATGGAGGGGGGACGGATTGGGTAGATGATTCCCCATCGGTGATGCTTATCCTCCTCCAATGAGAAGTTGTGATGTGTTGGAAACGGATTTTCCGTTTCGTTTCCACCGTCATGTTTTGAGGGACGGCTCGCGTGGCCACAATTTTGTGTGACGTTAGTGTGCTACAATAAACTGACACATTTGTTACGATAATCCGGAACAGAATGCCCCGCAGCGATGGGTTCTATACCGTGGAGGAAAGTGCGGTAAGAATTTACGGTTATTTATACAACACCACACTCGTTCCTCCGAGAACAAAACGTGTAAAAGTATTTCTTTCCGTGGTTGATGTGAAGCTTGTCGCACACCACTACGAATGAGGGCGATAGCTCAATCGACGAGTGCGGAAAAATAGAAGCAACAACACCACGACCGCTTCAACAATCCTTCCGATGTCAGGAAAATGACTACATTCTCCATGTTGTTTTTCTTGGGGCTAGAAAAAGCAACAGTAATAAGCTTTTTGCAACAGTTCGGGGGTGCTCATGGCGCAGCGATAGCGCGAGGAAACACCACGCCACAGGTGTGGGATCGAATCTCGAGTCTGGCACCCCCCGGTATTACGACCGGCTGACCACCGATCTATAATATACCGTCTTTCGGTCACTAAAACTCTCTTCGGAGAGAGGCCTTGTCCCACTTGGGGATGTCGTGCCATATATAAAAAATAAGCTTTCATCATCCGGATATAAATGGTAATAGCAAGTGTTGAGTTATTACACCATAGAAATAACATCTTTAGAGCTGCTAGACTTTGTCATTGTTCTTTGTCTTTTGTTTTGTTTTCCTTCGCTTATGGTATGGTCAGACCACATTTCTCGGCCATTAACAAGCAAGCGTCTCGGTCATGTCCCACCGGATCGATCGCTATGTAACGAATTGAATTGATAATGTGTTGTTGCCGCCTTTCTCCATGTTTTCGTGAAACTTAGCAAATCTCGGCAACCGTTCTTAAAAAGGTCTTTCTGTTGTGAGTTGTAGGACTTGCTCAAAACACTTTGGAACAGAATAAAATACAAAATAAACTTTGTAACAAAAAGAGTAAGCGCAAATCAGCAGCAACAGCATGCTTAATTTAACATAAAGAGGAGAGAAAACCATTATGAACGCACCACAAAGGGATGATAAAGGAAAAACGGTGGCAATACACAGCCGTTGTGGACGCATTCTTAATTATTCCTGCGACAAACCATTCGCACTGAGATGTATCATTCGCAATCGGCACGATCGTCTTTCGGCAGGTCCTCGCTATGGTTGACATCTCGAAAATTTGACAGTTCTTCTGTCGTCGCGCCGACATTGGTCAGCATACATTGATTTTTTTTCCAGCATCTATCCTTCGGATCACGCAAAGAACGTATCGAGACTGGTTTGGGGTGAAGGTGGCGACGTGCATGTACGGAATTTAATTAGGACTGTTCATGGTTGGAATTCGTCAGATTTGTTCTTTTTCTTTCGACACTTTTTCTCGTTTCGCTAAAATTTGTTCCACGGTCCAAAAGATGGCAAAAGCTTTGATATTATTTTCCGATGTCGCCCTTCTAATATATTTTTTCCTTTTCCTTCCTTCACCGGAAAAATTTCTTTCTTACGTACGCCCAACCATTTCACATCAAAGACTGGGTACTCTGGCGTATGAGAGCGAGCTAGAGAGAATAAAAGATTTAGCCACGAATTGGTCATTCGAAATAACAGAAATGCGCCTTGGCCAAATGACAAAATCATCATATGCTACATTTTTTCCACTTTGGCTCCACGATGCGCACGGAATTCCGGAATGACAAAAATGGCTGTTGGGTGGACGTGCAAATTAAAATTCATACTACGAATTGTTGCGGACATTTTTCGAATGCAATTTTGATGGTCCTACGACGAGTCAAGTCATGTCACGTGAGGGGAAGTGGGAGTGTGGGGGTGATGGGCAATTAATGGAAGATGAAGCATCAAACGGAAGGAACGTTACAAATTTATTGCTTTTCTGACAGTTCAAAGATGCGGTAGTGAACACAAGGTTGGTATAATCGATTGGAGCTGGATTTTTGGGCTTTCAGCCGTAAAGTCAAAGAAACCAAAAAAGAATAAGGCACGCTCTGTTCATTGGATTCGAGCGTGTGAGATAAGATTTGTTCCGGTCCAGATCAATGTACAGCAGAAAGCGAAAGAAACTGACACTTGGCTCATGGCTCACGGTTTGATTGTTTTAGCATTAACATTACTTAATCATCTTCACGTTTGTTTACATCGGCATAAGCCTAAGTAAAAAACTGTTTGGATGGCGTAAAATATGTTGCTCATGCCGTTCCGGCGCCTTGAAATAAAACACCAACCTTATCTTACGGGCCAGAGTTCACAAGCCACTGCTTGATTCGTGATATTTCGAGTGGCACATCTTGTGTTAAACAACATATGAACTATCGTAGACAATTTGGCAGCATTGTCCTATATTGTTTTGCGTTGGAAGGAACAAATATTGTTTTGCGTTGGAAGGAAAACAAACTCTCAACTTTCCGTTAAACAGCATAAATGCTAACTTGTATTGTTCGATACATTCTAAACAAACTGACTACTACTTGACATGTCGAGACATTTTCCTAAACTGAAGTAGTAGCGGATCGAAAAAAGAGAAAAAAATAATGGAAAAAAACAAAAAGTCTAAAATGCAAAGGTGATGGATAGAGCAATGAAAAAACAAGTTTATCAAACGTTCGATAAGTTCTTGCACATAACGTAAATATATCCTTCTGCGTTATAGCAAGAAAAATGAGCAAGATTTAAGGGGGTAACTTTTTTTATTTTTTCCTAAACAACAGAAAAATAGTCCATGGTGATAGTGTAATCAAATCAAGACAGCAGTAATTGGGAAAAGGGAAATTTTAAAACTTTCGTAGGGATAACTAAACAAAAAGTTATGATAAGGGACAATTTCTTCCGGTATGCGAAGGCTGTGCATGCGTGTGTTCCCATGGGGAAGAAAGTAGTAGAAAGGATGTTGATGGTTCTGCTTACCGGTATGGTATGTTTTCAAAAACAGATTTTCGACGAATTTGTGGTGACAATGTGAGCCTATCGTGACTTCCTCCTTCCTTCATCCCCCAAAAAGGACCAATGATTCAATAAAGGCAAAAAGATAAACAAACACACGGAGTAGACGAAAAGGATTATTTTCACTAGAGAAGCAGGAGAAAGGTATTTTGGTTCCGGTGCTTCGGTAAAAATAGAGAAAAAGGGACACATTATTTGCCTCAAACTCATATGGAAGGGCTATCAGTGACGCAGTGATAATCATCGGAACCGCCCTCAGGTCCACGAGGTAACACAGGATACGAAAACGTAGGTTATGAAGCTACGGAGAGACGCTTAGGTCAACATGGCACCTGTCCTGCTATGGGTTCTTTCTGTTCGATTGGGTTTGGGGGATTGCGTGCAACCAAAACTTTCCAGGGTCTTGGTAAGTGAAGGGGGAAAAAAGGAAACACGTAACTTGGGCTACATAAACTTCAGGTAAGCGGAAACCGAAGATGGCAATGGAGTGGAAAGGAAGGCGTTGGGACAAACATTGATGAAAAGTCCTTTAATTGATTTATAACACGTAGCCCAGAAAAAGATTCCAGGTTTACTTGTTTTACCACAACGCTTTCTACACCTTACTCCTCCTTCTGACAGCCCCTGTTTTCCCTCCCGCCTGGTTCTAACAGCCGGATAGATAAGGAAGGAAAATTAGAGTTTTGCAGGTTCCCCAGCAAAATTGTAGACTCCATGGGATTTTCGAAAGAGAAGATTGGTGGATTTTTGTCCCGGTTTGATTGAAGCCTATAGATATAGAAACCCACGCCGATCGAGTAGATACACCACCCGGTGGTTTTCAATTTTTTTTTAAACCAATCCTCTTTCCATCCGGATGAAGTCGGATCAGCCTCGGAAAATTGTTCGGTCTCTGTTCCATCGAAAAAAGCCACGCAAAAGAAGACACTACACGCATTGAAGGATGCGTACAATGATTGAACATTTGTAGAGGAAACCGGAAGGAAAAATACTCGCAAAGAAGAAGCCTGGAGCAGGGAGGAATAGATTCATTACGAAAATATCATGGTTTCGGGCTAATGAATACAACTGAATCCAAGGATCAATGGGCGAAAGGAAAGGCAGAATAAGCGCATGCTGAAGAGCGGTTTCTAATCGGCCCTGAGAAAAGGATAATGATTAGCATTGAATAAACGTGTCGCCATCGTCAGATAACAGAACCATGAGCAGCATTTGGGCCGAAACTAAATCAGAAGCTGGTTGTCTTTTCACCCCCCAGAGGTGAGAAGGCGGATCCTTTTTCCATTAATTTTTACATTACAAAATACCGTCCTCCAAAAATCAACTAACAGGGAAACTTTACGGTGAACTTGAAATTGTATGCAGCGTATGTAAGCAAGAAGGTATTACAATGCACTTGGATCCTAATCCGACACATGAACGAGGAGGTGTGGAAACACTCTTACCTAATAATCTCTGGACTTCGACCTCGTTGAGGTACAGATTTAGATGAGCCCGACCGGTTGCCACCAGCAGAACCAGCAGTAATCCAACGTAAACACATAAATTTGTCATTTTGACGCGCGGGTTTAGACACTTTCTTCTTTCTATCTTGTTGCCCACCCAATTGCTGCCTCAGTTGTCTTCGTCGGCTGCACACTTTTCAACTTTCCTTTTCATTTTGGCTTTTCGCTTTGTCCTCTGCTAGCCTTTACTTCCCTTTGCTTTAGCGATATGCTTTGTTTTCGGTTCATGGATTGGGTTTGTTTATTCTTTGTTTCACTTGGTTTCTTGCTTCGTTTCTTCACTGCTTTCTTTTTCCACACTACTTCTGCGTTGTGTTGGGCACCCGGATTCGTACGACACGTAACACTTCATTACTCTTTTTATTTTTTGAACTCTGGACTTTTCAACGCGCAAAGACACGCGCAACAGGAAGATGTAAATACGCCTGGAATCTCTTTGCATGAACAAGACTATAAGCGAACCTGCGATATGACGAATTCCCTACACACAAGACACAAGAACGGAAGGGAATCTGAGACTCAACAAAGCAACAATTTGATTGGAAATTAACAAAACCTCACGACGGGCAATTTCCTTTTGTGTTCTTCTTTCGAGCCATAACTGACGTCAACTTGAACCACAACAAACTGGACTGATTTCGATCTTCCTGGTAGGAAGTTTAGATACTGCACTTCACCGTCCAGAATCTTTTCTGGGAATTGATACAACACTTATATACTTAATTGGTACAGCACTTTTTTCTTGGAATGCAAACAACGCTTCATTGTTTTCATTCAGCTTTGGCACATTTCACACATTTCCACTTCATAATTGCTGCTATGGTTCCACACAAAGTTGATTGTATTAACCCGTGTTGAAAACACAATCCAATAAAGAATTATTTTCTCTCAATTTCCACTAAATACTGCAAATCTGCAGCAGATGATTGCCGGTTGCGAGTTGCGCTCGACCAGAACAAGATGCACTTCATAAACGGCCAGCTGCGAAAACACGACACATCGCGACGAAGCGGATCAAAACACGTTGCACTACACGCACCACTGAAAACAACGAACTCACTCACACGACGGACGGGAGTAAACTGATCAGTTCATGTGCGTTCAACATCGCAAGAGCCATCAGTAGGAAAGAGGTGCAAATATCTCGTGCCGCATTTTCGAAAATACGTGCTGCGGGCGTTGTTTTCGCATGCCGGCCGGCTTGCTTCCTTTGTTTTTGTTTTCTATATAAAATAAAAATACTGGTAAAAGAGTAAATGAGGCCCCGGCCGCCATGTTTTCGATCGTGGCTACACCTCTTGTGGACGTTTAAACTGAATGTATGCAATTGGTGATACATTAATTCGTTAAATTCAACCTACGAGTATTTGAATCGTAGTGTGTACCGTTAATTTCGGCTACGCAATCAACCTAGGGGTGCGGTATGAGGGGGGCCCACGGGCCCCCCTTATTTCTCAAAACTATAACAAACTCTCTTTTTCGGTAGACCTAGCGCAGTCCGCTCGCTGCGCTCGCTGCGGGCGCGCCGCCGTTTCCAACTCATTTCTTCGACTAAACTCATTGTTTCATGCTGTCCATCATGTGTGGTATAGTTTAGTTACTAGTAACTTACAGTAACTTAACATGTAAAAGTATATTAACCCGCATTCAACCTCCACTGCGTGATTAGTTTAAACCGTTATGTTCTTTTAAGCGAACCGTTAGCGATCAAATATTTGAAAAGTATGCATGCGTCGCGCTTTGCATAGCTTCAGGCGCTTAATGTGAACCAGTAGGAAGAGGAGAATCTAGCCCGGGGCCTCATTTACTCTTTTACCGAGATTAGAGATCGGTGGCACGACGATGGAAAGAGGAGATGTCGGAAAATTGAATGGTGTCATGGTGGAAAAAATATAAATACATAACTCAAACAGAATCAGGTGCTGTGGGCTGGCAGGGAAATCTGCAAAATATGCTAAGATAATACTTGACGCGCTGCGTCTTCGGTAAGCAAAATTGTAAGTGTCCTAGAGGAGCTGGGAAAAATGTTGTCCGCAACCGGTACGGCAGTGGAGAAAACGGAGGAAATATGGGCTTTGTTCGCCGGTAATGGATGCCCATTTGTTACGTGTGCAAATTGTGCACAACGTCAGTGATGAAGGAAGGAAAGGCTTTTAGTTGAATATCGTGTCTGATAGTAGTGGAAACGTTTTATAAGCTTTTCCACACGTGAAAATGATAGCGGCAAGCATCACCTCAAAACCTTTCTTACGATTGTCTGGAGTTCTTGAAGGATGGATAATATGAAGCTAACAGTGATGGATGAAATCTTTTACTGTCTTTTAGTGGTGTTTTCTCATTGAATTCTCTCAAGACCAAACAATCCAACAAAACCCTCTCACTAATGTGGACGTTATCAGAAGTAAAAAGAGACCATGTGTTGCATCCAATAGCATGTTCATGGTATGGAGGCCTTGAACTACAATCATATAACATATTTCGGTAAAAGAGTAAATGAGGCCCCGGGCTAGATTCTCCTCTTCCTGCTGGTTCACATTAAGCGCCTGAAGCTATGCAAAGCGCGACACATGCATTCGTTTCGAATTTTTGAACGCTAACGGTTCGCTTAAAAGAACATAACGGTTTAAACTAATCACCCAGTGGAGGTTTAATGCGGGTCAATATACTTTTACATGTTAAGTTACGAGTAAGTAAACTATACCACACATGATGGACAGCATGAAACAATGAGTTTAGCCGAAGAAATGATTTGGAAACGGCGGCGCGCCCGCAGCGAGCGAAGCGAGCGGACTGCGCTAGGTCTACCGAAAAAGAGAGTTTGTTATAGTTTTGAGAAATAAGGGGGGCCCGTGGGCCCCCCTCATACCGCACCCCTAGGTTGATTGCGTAGCCGAAATTAACGGTACACACTACGGTTCAAATACTCGTAGGTTGAATTTAACGTATTAATGTATCACCAATTGCATACATTCAGTTTAAACGTCCACAAGAGGTGTACCCACGATCGAAAAAATGGCGGCCGGGGCCTCATTTACTCTTTTACCCTAATCTCTTATCTTAATCAATGGCTATCACATTCCGTGTCCGTGTCGTCTCAGTTATGATTTCGTACGACTCATTCGGGGTTTTTCCTTTTTTTTCCTTTGGTTTTGTAATTTAATTCACTTTCACTCCAGCTGTTACGCGTATTCTCCCGGCCGGTGGCCCACCAACTTAGCGCCGAACATAATCGTGAATTTGATGATTGATAAACCCGGTGCCCGGCTGCCGGAAGTGAACAGTGCGTGCTTCCCGCGAATGAAAGTGAGAAGTTGTTCTGTATTTTTTTTAGTCATCCCAAGGACAGGCTTAGAAAGAAGAACATTTTTTCGTAGCAATGGCGGGTTTCATGGTGGCGGTACTTTTGAACGAGGGTATGGCAGCGTGTTGAGTGCATTTCACGATTTGGACCTTTTTATGTTGCTGTGGAAAATCACGATTACCGAGCATTAACAGTTTCGTGACTTCCTGGAGATGATCCATAGCGTTGTCAATCAAGATCATGGGCTCGAGAATGAGTCTAAAAAATTGGTCCGATAATCGAATGCAACGATCAAACCAAAACGTTGACTTTGTATGCTAAGTAAGGCAATCGCTGTCCCTGCTCGAGGAAAAAGGGAGTCATTGAATTTGTGTTGCTTGCAGGGAGTTCGCTTTTTGCATGGCATGCTTTTCCATGCACCTACCCCCGGGTACGTTCGCCATTGCTAAGGTTTGGCTTTGACAACGATCAAAATGTTCTAAGTTTTTTCTTCTGCTCGTTTCTCGCTTGAATGTTTATTGTCTCCAAAAGAAAATGTCCTCGTGGGGCGCACGAGCAACGATCGTTGAACAGCCGAAGAGTCAGAATTGAGGGGAAGCAATGAGAAATAAGATAAAAAAAAGATAACCGTAATAAACCAACATGTGTTGTAACCACTGGTTCATTAAAATTTTAAATATTTGTTAAACGCTGTGGCGCATCGGCTGCGAATCCCACACTTTCAGCTGCCACATCCGGTCGAGTTCCGGTGTTTCTTACGGTATGGGTTTTCTCCCACAAGTTTTGTTTTTGTATCCTCTTTCCAAACCGGAGGAGAAAGTAATGAGCTGAATGTGCCACGAATGAAATCAAATGTTTAAGTCAACAGGAGCGGTAGGGTAGAACGAGAAAGTGAGAGTCATAATGAGGAGAAAATAAAGATCGAGGAAAGTGAAAAGAAACCACAAACAAAAAACATTCCGACGAGGGCGTAGGTCAATGATCACCCCGTAGACTGCAGCTGTGATGTCCTGGAACATTGACGTATGCAAAACGCGTTTATTTTTTTTTTATTATCCCGTCTTTTCTGGATGATGGACAGTAAAACAATTGCTGAAGATAAGTAACATTCTTCAATGCGACCGTAATAAAACTAAAATAAAAATAAAAGGGAATCGAGTATTACTATGCTGAAGACCCAAATTTGGTCATTGAATCATAAATAGCTTGCATATAAAAAAAAGAAAATCTCCTTACATTTAAAACATTTTTATCAAGCGCATGACATTTCTTGATTTTATTACGCTTCTCACCTGACGGCGTCAGCATGACAGTGCGTAGAAGATTTCTTCACGATAAGTTGACCTCAATTATATTCGTTCGCATGTTTTCCGTAGCTTTCCTTAAAAAACTTCAGAAGATGCGCAGATTAAAGAGATTGAGAGTAAGCAAACGTGTGCCCACCAAGAAAATGATGAATCTCCCCAGCCAAGCTCTCAACAAATAGCAACGATGTCCTCTCGTGTGCATTAAGCGTTTAGCTACCAGGATGGGAACGGAAACAACGAGGGGACGTGGGAGAAAAAGGGGGATCTGTGGACGGAACAAGGCGGAAAAATAAGGCCAAGTGGCACTGCAGGAGACAGGCCAAGCAAACAGTGGCATGAAATGTAAATCAAGGCACCGTGTGTGGCTTCATCAGATGCATCATTCCCCGGTTTGATGGCGACACACTAGGATTTGCATTTAGACAGAATATATATATTCTTCCTTCTTTCATGTTTTTCTTTCTTGAACAGCAGCAGCTTCCGTTCGTTCTTAGTGCAGGCTCTGAAGAACGATAAGCTTGCATAGTGCAAAGAGTCATGTACAATAGAAGGAAAACGTAAATGTCGTTGCAGAATAGATTTCATTCGAAAACATCAAAACACATGTTTCCGTTTTTTATGTCTTGAGTAGACCATCATGCCGGGTAAAAAGAACCGTGCAACTGGATTGACCTACTTTGTATACTAAGCAACATTTACTCCTGGGAAAAAGTGCCAGGTTTAAGAATGTTTCATGAACATCATATGAAAATTTGCCTGAAAACCCTTTCTAATTGTAAGCACGCGAGATAAATGCAAATATTTCTTAAACAGAACAATTTGTATACATTTTTATGAAAACATTTTGAAGTGAAATCTGTTCCCCATTTTTGAGAACCCATTTCCAATACATGTATTCCTTGCGGGCATTAGGCAGAAGCGTTAAACTTCTGTTTTTACGGAAAAGTTTATTTACCTAGCTCTCGATAACAATCGAATGAAACGAACTCGATCTCAAATCTCAATGGTTCTCGTTGACCTGTTAATTTGAGTCACAAATTGGGGAAAACCCCTCTTCCTACAAGATTTTTCTTTCCTACAGGTAAATTCAGGACGGATTTTCACAATAGAAGAGAGAAAACACCAACTTTCCAATCCATTCCCCACTTTACTTAACCCCAAAATCCCCAATCAAACTCGTGTTCGACTTTGCAAATTCGATTATCCTTCAAGCAAATAATTCTCAAGTTACATCTCACGAGAATAACTTCAACGGGGAAGAGTTTTCCGGCAATGTGGGTCAAAGTTTGTATGCTTGAATGATTCCTTCCAAGAAACCAGTTCCACCATCGAGCGATTGGGATTCATTTTAACACGTTATAACGCCGCGGCGTCGGTCTGCTCGGGCCGACAGAGCCCGTTGGGTAGGCCGGCGTTTCTACGAATCGCTGGCAGAACGGGAAGTAGTACAATTTGCGCGTAGCGCTTAACGTGTTAATTGATTTACAGAACACATTTTGCCCTCAGGCGAGACAAGCTGAAAAACTTAAACTTCCTCCGGTTTTGAGCTCCACTTGGAGAACTCGAGCCATACAACAAAAGGATTTTCGGTTGTTTTTCCTGATTCTAGGATAATGATAAAATGGAATATGAATATATGGAATATGCAATTGGTCACGGTGACTTGAGACTCGGAATCGCCTTTGTTGAGATTGCGAATCTGGCAAATGTTCCATTGTCACTTGTAGTACCATTAATGAAAAGGATCTGAACGACTCGGTTATGCGTTGCTTTTGATACAGTCGCACCTCTGAATTTTATTTAACTTTTTTTTTGCTGGATATTTTTTTACATGTTTCACAGCACTTAAAACATCCTACAATGGCTTCCAGTCTTCTTTTTTCTCATGCAATTCAAGCTCATGTTCTTGGTTATAATCGTCTCCGTCAACATTATTTCCATCAAATCGTGTATCAAGTGAGATGCTATTAGGAGAAATTTTAGTTTCTTTCCGACACGAGATCGTTTTTCATGAATTCCTTTTCTAAGGTGCAGAATACGTAACGCAAGCTCGATCAAACAAACTGAAGGCTCGTGCCATTGCAACAACGTATCAAGTGACGTATCAGGTTTCCTCTGGGGCTGCATGTGTGTACGAGAGCAGGAAACCGATTCGTTGCAGTTGGCTTTCCGACTCCCTACCAAACAAGTCGAATTGTATATGCTGTCCGAATAAGTGCGTTCGTGGGACTTTGTGCAGGTTGTGCATGTCCCCTTTTTCTCTATGCGTGTGGGTTGCCTGTGTGGGCAACGAAACACTTGAGACCCTCCTAAAGAACAAATTGGATTGTTTTGGAAACATGAATAGAGTGAATGGTTTATTTTTACCATATCCATTTTTTTCCATAGCGTTTGGAATGCACCGAACGAAAAATGGATGGCAAATGCTTCGAGCAAACCTCTAAAATGGCAGATTGTAAATATCAGTTTTCAGGTCAATTTATGCATTTCAAAAATTATAAATGAATTGTGGGACGTTTGGCCTTTAGAAGATTGTTTTTGACCTAGTTTAAATTTCCGTGTTCAGAAAGCAAGCGGCTGGAAACACTATCACACGATCGCCAATCTTCTCAAATCTGCATTCACACAAAGACCACGCCCACACAATAGATTCAATGCTTTTTATTGAGTGAATTAAACTAGTTTACTCTTTTTAATGACTCGGTTGGATGTGTTTGGTGTAATGCTAATGTTTATTTCCGACCCTAAATATTTACTTCAAAGTACGCGTGCCTTATTGGCATGGAGTGTGATTTAGGATGAGGTTTTAAATTCTTTGACTCAAGTCGACGAAACGAAGTATCTGTCATCACATTCAATGTTATCCACGGTAAAGTTCTATCAACTTTTCTATCATTGATGAAATATGTTTGGACCGAGATAAGCAAGGTATTGATGTCATGTGTAATCTATAAGCTATAAGTATTAAGACTGATGAAAAAGATACATGAAAGGAAGATAACGATGCATTTTTGTTGAAAACCTTGTTGCGCAAAATAAGGTCTAAAACGGGAATTGGATTTCAAAATGAAACAAAAACAAGTGATAGTTCTCTGATGTAATGTAAATGCATAAAGCGAAACATACAAATCATATTATCGATTCATTTAACTAAAAACTGAAACCAAAAACAGATTCTAACATGAAAGATAGTTATATCTAAAAGCTAGTACCCAAATACCCTAGTAAGTATCATACATAGGATTCTTTAACTTCCCTTCAATAGTTTGAGGTATGGGCGCACGATTCATAATGCGCCTAAACTCTTGAAGAATTCATTCTAAATTTTTCGCTCTCACTGCCGAATGTCAGCAAAAGTTAATTGATGTCTTTTCCGGGCGTTCACTGGTCACCAAAAATGCCGTGGGGTGAATCTCGAGGTCCAATGTGATGGCCCTAAGGGCCTGTTTGAATCCATTAACGAGGTATTGGGACGAAAATTGGTGGCAGTCCCGCGTTCTGATGTGTTTGCGTATCATTCAAAAAAGAGTTTGAATGATGTATGATTTCCCGAATTATCGGGGAAATCTAAGCGATCAAAATAGGTTCTCTAATCTGGGAGAGCATTGGACTCATAATTCATTTTGACATGACATGACAACTCTCATCAGCACATTGCTAAATGTCTAAAATCGGGCACTTTTCGGAATGAACGGATCAATCGACCGTTACCATAGCGAGCGATGACGAAGTGTGAATCATTTCCATTTCATACAACTCGTGCCATGGAGAATAATTTAAATAAAAAAATAAATTTTTAAAATCAAAATTTTTCCGTAAACGTACTAAAAAATAAAAAATAATGTATGTTAAATGAGATACACTGTGCCAATCGGTAAGTGGGACGGTCAAAAAAAGAACACTTGTCTGACTTTGCGATCAATTTTACGGTACTGAGAATTGATAACAATGAATTTCGCTTACCACATCTTCTTTGTCTATCTTTCTACGAAGCATGTGCAAAACGAGAGAGTAAAAATCGGTCACCAAGCGGCGCAATGATCGAAAAAGTGCAAAAGTCATAATTTTGCCAGCCAAACGTAAAGTTGGACACTTGCTTTTCAGGTTTAATACGTGGTTTGTTCAACAGTTTTCAGAAGTTTTTGATATTTAATGTTATTTCTGTTACATTCTATGACTGTTTATTGATACTTGACATCAGTTTTTTCTAACTTTATTGCACATTTCTGCTCAAATGTCTACCTATTGCTGTTTTGTTACCAATTTTTACTATACAATGTTTGTAACATAGTATACTGCACAATTTTGCTCAAATCTGCGATTGAAGTTTAAGCTGAAGACTCAGAAAGATTCTTCTGAACTTTGAGGCTGATTTAGAGTATTAACTTTTGTTTTATTCGTAGCTTATAGTTAGTATAGTTAACCTGGCGGAACTCTTAAACTTGGAATAGTCAAACTATATCAACAATATCTGTCATAATTGTGTTCATCATATGAACATTGTGATGCGTATCTATCGTACTTTAATTAAAAATAAGTTTTTCAGTTCACTCTGATCACATAAACACCTACAACATTAACAAATGACCTCCATGGTATAGGAGTTAAAACAACCATTTTTATAAACGCGTCAGCTCCGTTTTGTGTTAGAAAACTGTCTGCCTTTCTAACCAAAACTGTATATGTTTGCTTCGTATGTAAGTCACACTTACTGTGACGACAATTACCACATTAAATTAATGCATTTGAACGAAATAGGAAGAGTACCTTTCAACATAATTTAAAATCATCGTCTATAAAAGGTTTTGAAAAGTAAAGGCGTTGTTTGCGGGTTCTGCGGGTATGTTCTGGAAATAATTTGGAACATTCTAAATACTTTCATTGTTTTATTAAATTCTTCGACATCTGTAATAGAGGAAAAGCGTTCAATTCAGTTAGTTTTTTTTATGAATCTCACATCATCGTCCTTTAAGTTTATTGGAAGATGACCTATTTCACGTTATATTTTTGACAATATGAGCTTTTTTATCGATTGTTGGTGTATCGCAAAACAGTAACTTTGGTTAAATTGTTAAAACCAGATAACTTTCGGCATTTTTTATCGATTTATGTAGGTATTTATAGAGAAATCAAAATCCCATGGCATTTTGTCCAGCATGTCTAAGGTTCTGTTGGAAGGTCCACGTCGTAGGGCTGATCAGTCGCTTGAGCCTGAAACACAATCATGGAACGATTTAAGCGGCGCAATTGTTGTTCTAGCGGTCGAACCGATACAGTGTGGAACAGAGCTTCGTGTTATAAAATTGCAAAATTAAATCCTTGTACGTTTCAGTTTTCAACGATTTGCAAATAAAATCAAAAGTCAGTCAGTCAAAAATAATGATGTTTTGATCCACCAAAGTTGTGTGCCGCATATTTTAACGAAAACTACAAAAGTATAATAAATCGAATCATCCGAGTACTTCTAACGATGCCCAAGAGTCGTCTGCATCGGTGATAACGGTAATCGTCGTTTGACTTTCTGTAATTCAGCGCAGGTTTGAATGATATCAAGTTGGTGCATTGGTATGGCACACATTTTATGGGTCGATAGCATTTGTGCATCACTCTGACATTTGTCGCTTGAGCCAGGAAGACAATCATTAAGGGGCTCCATTGCCGTGACTAAAACAACCAAAGCGATAAAGTGCGGAACAGCGCATCGTGTTAAATGCAACGTGAACAGCAAAGTTAAATATTTGTGCGTCTCATTTTGAAAGTATCTTCTCTGGCTCACTTTAAATTGTATAAAGAATAATTTCGGCGATTGAAATGACATTGATTATGGGCCGACGACATTTGTACACAGCCTCGATTTTTTTTTGCAAATCGTTATTCGTAGAGAGTTTTCGGATACATGCTAGAAATTAAATAATACGGTCAAACTTGCACAAAATCAAGTTCAAGATACGTCATGTCATCAATTTTGCCCATATTAGCAAACGTTGGTCGGGTCAGGTAAACTTTCAGTAAACTTTCTGTTAAATGTGGTAAATAATTTGCGACACTTTCCGTTCAGGCTATATGGACCGAGGCGACTTATGTGTTCGTTCGATATCAATCCAAAGGGACTGACGCGGCCTGAACGGAAAGTTTACTAGAAGTCCTGAGGGATTGACATGGCAGTTTAAGTGTTGAAGAGGTTCATTCCTTATTTCATATGGTATGGTCATGGCATTCACTCATCATTAGGCATGAGGACCTTCCCAGTTAGTATATGCAAACAAGTTGCATATTCCAGCCAGCACCACGAGGAGGTTGGGATAGGATTTTGCTGACCAGCTGAAACGAAAAATGTTAGATTATTCTGATTTAAATTTGCTTTCCCCCACTTGGACGTCGTGGAATGTACATAGCGGAAGTAGAATACCCCACCTCTAACCACCTTTTAGCACGATGCGCAATGCTTTGAGTGAACTCATCCTACTTATAGGTTAGATCGCTGTAACTTGTATGGTATTGAGTGTTGCTGTTTTGTATATTTGTCCAAAGCAATGGAGAGAAGACAAAACCCTCTCAAGACGATGGCAGCATGATCACCGAGATGCATCCATCTTTCAATGGAGGCAACAAACTTGCACAAGCGAAAGCTTCAATTCTGTAGTCTAGGTACATAACTTGTCGACGAAGACCTAGATGAGCTCGGGAAAGAACAATTTCGATGAGTTCAAGAAACAAGAGATACAGCTGATTAAACAGAAACCAGAATGTGCTCGTAATCGAAAAGCTATCAGTAGTTCATAAGTGTTCAGGATCAATTGAACTTCATGTCGACAATGTCTATGAGACAATGCTGGTTAGATACCTGAGGTTAGATATCTGTTATTGCTTCCATAGAAGCTAAACAGTAACAAATATCCTCTACCCATGTAGGGTATCTGTAGTCCAGAAATGTCTATATCCAAGTTTAAACAATACCTAACCTGTTATTTCTTCCATAGAGGCTGCCACAGGAAGCAAAACGGCCATCCTATCGTTCACATCATCCGCTATCGGAAACCGATAGCGGCGAGTGGAAGGATGGCAACAGGCGTTGTCACGTCCAGCGGATGTGACGCCGTGTCTCCCCAACAGTAGAGGATTTGTACTCCTTCCGCCAATGTTTCTGAAACATGTTAGTAATTAAAACTTAGATGAAGCTTTCTCCATCTTTTACATATTTTCACAAACTTGTTACATGATATTATGAAAATATTGGATATTATGAAAAAATATAATATAAATAAAATCAATGACATCGGTCATTGAATCATAGATGAAGCTTGAAGCTCCATCTTTTACACATTTTCACAAATTTGTTAGAGGATATTATAAAATGATAAATAATAATCAATTTAAATATTATATAAATCCAGTCAATGACCAGTACACCAGTAAAAATAGAAATAAAACAAAAACCAAATGACATGAATATTTGAAACGACAAATCACTATTGACAGAAAAAAAAAAGAAAACACTACCTATCCAAGTATTGGCTGCATAAGAACTGAGGGCAGAGTACAAGGTTTTCGGGTGTCACAATCTGCACAATCTTGAACGCACTGACTATGTCGACGGCCGCTTTGATAAATGCATCTCTGCCATCGTTGCGCCTCGAACTGAGCTAACGGTCTACGACCATCTTCGACAGTAGTCCGACTATACACTGCACATCTCTGGAGTACATTACCTCCGGCAGGCTGGTCGTGACCGGAATGCAGAGCGTATGCACACGAATGTGTCGCTCGGCTTTACTATTCGTGTAGAGAAGTGCCGCCTGGAAGCACACCGATTTCAACTCTGCCAGACTTTCTTCGTTTCAGACGTTCGCCTAGGAGAGGAGATGTGGATCATAGTTATTGCCTTTTGTTACCACACAGTAAAACCGCGCTGTACTCACCTGCATGATGAAGCCCGCTCCACGCTGCCCGAGCTATTCAACGGGCTGCAAGAAGGAATAGATAGTTCTTCTTCTTCTTCTTGGCGTAACGACCTCTTGGTCATGTCTGTCCGTTAAGGACTTACGAGACTTGTTTCCCTGTTGTACGTGGATAGTCAGTCCTCTTGTACAGGGGAGGGTCCGGTCTCAGTTGGGATTCGAACCCACGCCGTCGAGGTGGTGAGCCCCGGCGCTCATGGGCCGATTTTCTAACCGGCGCTACCGCTCGGCTGTCGCGGACCCCCAATCGAACCCAAGGAATAGATAGTGGTTATGCTAAATAATGGTTCATATACTTACCAGACCGCGGGCGGAAAAGTCAGTTCTAAACAATGACACTAATTAATTCAATATTGTTAAAATATGGCTCCGTCTTCGATGTTTTAAAATAAAACATGGTAGAGGATTTCTTTCTTCTCTGCGCTCCGTCTATTCCATGTTAAAATAAACATGGTAGAGGACACTGTGTCTAAGCTTGTACGTCCTGTTTCCCAGCTTATATGGAAGAAATAACAGGTTAGGTATTGTTTAAACTTGGATATAGACATTTCTGGATCACAGGTACTCTACATGGATAGAGGATATTTGTTACTGTTTAGCTTCTATGGAAGCAATAACAGATATCTAACCTCAGATATCTAACCAGCATTGCCTCATAGACTTTGTCAACATGAAGTTCAATTGATCCTGAACACTTATGAACTACCAATAGCGTTTCGATTACGAGCACATTCTGATTTCTGTTTAATCAGCTGTATCTCTTGTTTCTTGAACTCATCGAAATTGTTCTTTCCCGAGCTCATCTAGGTCTTCGTCGACAAGTTATGTACCTAGACTACAGAATTGAAGCTTTCGCTTGTGCAAGTTTGTTGCCTCCATTGAAAGATGGATGCATCTCGGTGATCATGCTGCCATCGTCTTGAGAGGGTTTTGTTTTCTCGCCATTGCTTTGGAAAAAATCCAAAACAGCAACACGCAATATCATACAGGCTGCGGCGATCTACCCTATCGATAGCATGGATTTACCGAAAGACTAGCAGATCGTGCTAAAAGATGGTTAGAGGTTGATGAGTGGGTGGATCCAAACTCATGCATCCTTCCTTCCTCTATCCAACGCTATGATTTAAATTTTCCCTCCCTTGTGGCTACCGCTATAAGGGTTAAAATCCTAGGGAAAACGGTTCCACGCTCAACCCTGCGGAATAAAAACTCCGATATATACTCATCGGTATGTTTTGTCCGATTCGACCCTTTGGTTTTTAAAAACCGCTTCAAAATACCCCACAGCCCTTCGATCGTCTGCGTATGAACCAAAGGGTCTGTGGGGTCCACAAAATTGAGGGAGTGATTTATCGTAGTTTGGGTGATGCCAGCACCGGTCAACCCACCATACGCTCTCCAGCAGTCTGTCACGACGGTAGACCCGGCTGCCACGTTGTCGACGATCAGCGCCATCAACGTCTGCGCATTCCTGCGTTCCACCCTGCGCAAGAATGCTTCTTTGGTTGACCGGCATATGCCGCCGGCCAACCATTGAGTGTTTCCCTCACTCACTCTCCCTCGGTTATACTTTCGCTTGACGAGCACGGTTTCGTCCACTTCGACCGTCAAACCATGCCCGCCAATGCGAGGCTTGGGCTCGAAAGCCCAGCACTGTACCAAACCCCTCAGTCTTGAAATAAATTTCAAGACTGTGTTTTCGGAGACATTAGTCTCCTGCACAATTAATGTCGGGGATAGCCCACGCGACCAATCATAAATTATGTAAATAAAATTGTCCAAACTTACCGCGGATCCCTGGAACATTGATCCAGTGCGGATGCTTGTGCGTCGCCCGCGACAGCGTCCGCACTGGAACTCCACTCCGTCCTGGGTGTGGGTTGAACGGACTAGTAGCTGCTCCTCGCCGCATCCTCTACAGCTGGACGAACGCTGCAGGATTCCTATATCCTGCAGCACACGCACCACCTCCAATTTATCACCCGCGAACAACAACACGATATTTTTAAGCGAACTAAGCCGATCCATGATTAGCACTTGACTGATTTCGACAAACGCTCGAGCCGAGAAATGACACACGGAGCAAATCAATGTGGTAGTACAAATAATGCGAAAAACATTTCAAAGCCGGTATGTTTCACATACACTTACCTACAATCGTAGTATGCAGTACTAGTAAATGAAGCAAGGTGACAAACGGATACACGAAACAAGCCATAAACGAAGAAGGAAATGTGCATATATTGAGTAAATACATTGATTTTTCTACCGAATTTCCGAAGCCTTCCGTAGAATCGGAAGCCAATGCGCAAAGCGTTCCCCATTGTGGCGCATGTGTTTTCCCCGCTTACCGTCGTGTTCCTTTTCCCTTGTTTTCCCGTAGGACTGGGATTAGATCCATCGGACAACGGTGACTTTCACATTGCATGACGAATTATTCTAATACAAATTGCAAGAACATTGGATTTACAAAAACTGAGTCCGATTTTTTACCAACGTTCACATATTATTTAAAGTGAACATGCGTGTCAGGTCGAAGCACAACAACATAAAAAAGCCGTATAATCAATGTCAATGCATTGATTTAAATATTAATACTATCGTTATAATTTTTGTGTTGTTGATTATCATGTCGATCGACTGATTTTTTCGTGCTTGCGAAAATCATCATCCCACGCGCCAATCCATGGGTTGTTGTTTCCGAACAACTTATCCCGTTACGAACGCATTTTCCCGCTTAAGCACATTTCAAGCTGCGCGGGCTTCACGCAGCGGCGAGTCTCTTCCATAGAATCGGAAAACAATGGAACCCGCACCGCAGCGCGTTTACCCGTAGACCACGATTTGCAGGTTTTGCACAAGCGCGCCAAAACAAACCGCAAGTAATTGGGTTCAAAATTCGTCTCGACCTTGAACTTGATATCGCCCAAGTTTGACCTAGTTATTTAGATTGAAGAACGAATGCAAAAAATACGCCATTTCACTCTCGCCCAGTCAATGCGTTGACACACGTTGACATGCACGAATGCCGCCGTCCTAAATGTGTCGAAAAACCCACGCTAATGCTTCATGCACGCGAATATTCTCTAAAACATCCCCAAACATGCATGGTGATGATTTATTCGAAGATCATCAGATCCTTCCAAGGAGGAAACCATCATTTTATGGGTGAAACCAGCGTTTCGGGTCCGCTAGCAATGTTATCAACCCAAGCCGTGGTGCACCTGCCTGCTCACGCATACTCCCACGGCACCCGTAAGCCATCGATTGATGTTTGCGACCGGCGCACGAATTTTAACGCCGTGGGCTCAAAAAATTGCAGAAAATCGATCATGACGTCTTTTACATCATTTTAGACCTCAAAATATCGTTAAATATGTGGAAAACCATCGCTAGGTGGGTGAAACCATCGTTTGAGGTTTGTCAAAACCCAAACCTCAATCGGTGGTTTCAAGCTTCTACGTGTCAAAATAGCCTCAAATATATGTTGGGATGATTTTTCCGTAGATCAAGAGATCCTTTCAAGGAGAAAACCATCATTTAATGGATGAAACCAGCGTTTCAGGTCCGCCAACAGTTCAAATCGCAGCCATGGATCACCCGCCCGCTCTCGCACACTTCAAGCCGCGCGCGCTTCACTGAGCGAGGAGTCTCTTTCACACCCTCCTGGCGCATCCGCATTGCTCCAAATATACGTGGTGATGATTTTTCCGAGGCTCAAGAGGTTCTTTCCGATCGCTGAAATCATCGTTTGAGGTCCACCATCAATCATACATACCAGCTCGGCTCAAGCTGTGGGGCATATTCTCGCTTAGGCACGCTCCAAGCAGCGCACACTCTCTCTCAGCTCGACCGTAAACCATCGTTTGAGGTTTGCGACCATAGGAACGTCGATCCATGTTACCTGGCCGTCGGGCCAACAAATACGCCAGAAACTCATGTAATTCGGCAGCCCACTTTCGGAGCCATCCATCCATTCTTTTATGTGAATGTTACAGCAGTGTCAATCAAGTTAGAAATTCAACTATTGGTTTTGGCTAAATTCAGACAATTTAGATGTGGCTACCGGTCAAGCAATCGTTTTGTTTTGAATTTCAACGCGTAAGCATATCACATGAGCTTTGTTGTTATTTTATAGGTGGCGCTCGGGAGCTAACAGCTCGAAAACGATCGTCCGTTTCAAACGCATAAACCGTTATCACCGTTCGCGATACCGTTTATCATTTTCGTAAAATTAGTTTTACGCTTAGAATTTACGAGAGCACCTCCATTTACGGTACCATTCAATCGATTGGTATTTCTGAGACGGTGATCATTTTATTTGAAGTCCTGACCCTTCCTCATTTTAGCATGAGGAAACGGACGTCTTCATTGCTCAGCTTCTTTCCAGGCACGGATTTCTGTTGACCTAGTGTGTCGACAGAGAACCCCTCGAGGGTACAGCAAACTGTTCCGTTGGCTTGGACCAAGACGAATAGGCCCACACATCCTCTTCGCATGCCCTCGTTTTTACTTCACCTGTCATGTGATGTAGCGCCCCCTGTCTGCGCAGAAAATCTCATCCAGCAGGTTTGCACCAGTCGATACCGTCTGGTATAGTTGCGGCCACTGATGGGGATACAAGACGAGCAGGAAGAAATGAAAAGAGGGGATGGGAGGGAGGTGTCGAGATCCCCAGACAACCACCTAGCACCCCCAACAAACAGCGAGGTAATCTGCAAATTGCCGAGGCCGGGCCTTGTGCCTTCAAAAAAGAACAAGCATCACTACCCACCGTACCTTGGGGTGGCGTTTTCACGAAAGGTCTCAAGGGATCCCAAGAGTTTCAAAGTTTGGCCAAATGGACCGGGGAATCAAGTTTCAACGACGGGGACCAGGAATACGGCAATCCTACTCAGCTGACACGGTTGCTTAAGCCAGTTGTTGAGTGCACTTCATGGTTGTGTCCGTATTCCGGTTAGAGATCGAACTTTACACCCTTTGGGATCGGGTAATCAGCGTAAACAGCGAACTCAGCTTAGGAAGGGCTTGGCTTTTAAAGTGTAACAAGCGGTGGATCGCTCTACAGCTTCATGCTTGTTTTTTAATTTTCATTGACCAGAAAACTGATCTTCTCCTCTTTGGAGTACTCCGAGTGCGCTTCGCCGACGCACGTAGTGGCTAAGAAAAATGGAAACATTCATTGTTGTGCTGAAAAGCGGGAATCATATGGGCAAGGAACGCAAATAGAACGTATGTGAAATATGAAATTTTTGGCGGGAAATCAATGAAATATTCACTTACCTTCTTAATTTATGTTCGGCTGTACACCCTACTTGGAAAGTATGAAATTGGCAATATGTAGCTGTAAATATTGAGTTGCTGTGCTGAAAAATAGGCAAGCAATAGAACGTATACCGCCACTACGATACAATATGCCTGCAATAATTTGGAAAGCATATAACGTGTAAAGTTGTTGAAACACCGTATATTTAATCTAAAAATGATTGATGACAAAACACAGAAACATATTGCGCAGACTTTTCGATAAAAATTGAAAAGATAACATGCACGAGAACGCTGCGCACGCGGCTGTCATAGCCGGTTTGGCTGGTGTATATGGGCCAGAGGGGCGCGAAGGACGGGAGAGAGGGGGTGAGACGAGTGGACAAGGGAAAGCTCCACAGTGGAAATTCAACCGACCACCGTTTGAGGTTTAACCGAAATAAAAAATAGACTTGTCTGAAACGTCTTCAGACAAATCGTGGATCGTTACGACCACGCAGTTGTCGACCATAGTGATCGGGATCGGGAGTTGCTCCCAGTCGCATCCTAGCGAATGTTTTCCGTTGTTTTGTTTGACAGTTTGCATCGCAAGACTCTACTCTTTTGACCGAATAAACATCGCGGATATGGCTGATGTAGTACGGAAGGAGCTGATGAGATTGTTGGCAAGACCCCACAAAAGTGATGGCTTCCATAAGAGGAAGTTTCTTGAAATTCTTGAGAAGTCCACCCAAAGGGTACTTCTGTACAAGCCGCTCCAGTTTGCTCCAACTCACTTCCAATTTCAAATAACGTCCGAAGGCAGAAGTCAGAAGGCAGAAGTCCGAAGGCAGAAGACCGAAGGCGTAACAACAGAAGGCAAAGGTCTGACTTGGTTGGCGGACCAAACCGAAGTGAATCTAGAGAGTTATCTTCCAGTACTTTCATCCGCTTCCTGCCTTAAGTTCTGTGCCGTTGCTGTCCTTTTTAGCACATCTTACATGTTTTTGTTTTGATCTTTCAGAGGTATCATCATCGGCAAATTTCGCTTGACGACACAAACAAGAAAAAAACTATCCATTTAATCCAACATACACGGCTATCTTTCATTGAATAGCGATAAATTACGTGTAGTTGGTAGCGTGCAGACAGATAAGAGAATGCATAACTCTTGTTTTAAGTGCATTCTTCTGCCGGTCTTAAAAAATATCTCTTCTAATTTTATTTTCTAAAAATATCTCTTCTAAAAAAGGATCTCTTCTAATTTTATCCTGAAAAAGCGCGAGACTAAGTTTAAAAGTTCCTGGCTTCGTTTTGGGCGGAACCTTCCATTCTACTGAGTGCGAGAGTTGTGTTGAATGTCTCAGTTTATTTGAAAATCTATAGCACGCTTACGGAAAACTATCTCAGTGCATGGTACTCTTTGCCGACTGCAAGGTTTTTCCAGGATTTGTTATTGTTTGCTATATTGGTCTCTGCCATTGCTTCTACTTTCCTGTTTTTTTTTTCAATTCCTCGCTGTAGCTAGCTGAATCTGTAGTTTGGTATGATTTAAATACAACGTTGAACGTGCTCGGGCACGTTAAAAAGATGGAAAAATAGACACTTTTACTACAAATCAGCAAACTACTAGACCTTCGTATGATAGTGTGCTCCAGTAATGGTGCAAATTCTGTATTTCAAACACGTCCGTTGGGTTGATAAAAAATTGCGATCCGGGTAAAACGAGGGCTGACAACAAAATACTCAGGGTATTAACAGATCTTTTGGAAGGCAGTTCGTGGATTTCTTAAGCACACGTTAGAACGCGCTTTTACTTAGATATTTTCCACATTTTTTTCTATAGAAGTTAAGAAAGAAATCAATGAACTCAATATCCGATGTTACTAACGCACACGATTACGGTACAACCGTGAACCAATCATCCCGGATTATGACCGTTCTTGTTGCTTGATTACGGCTAATTGACAATCGCTCCGGTGTTCTGTTCCTGTACCTGTGAGGCTGCGGGGATAGGAATATTTGATCGAACAACCGGGCTTTTTCTCGTTACATCTCAGAATATGGTTTTTGGATGGTTCCCCTATACAAAAATAAGGTTCTTCCATCACAACTCCAAAGATAGGGAGCAAAGTTCTCCTAGCGAGTGTAGCAAACATTGCCCAAGAGTTTTTTGGAAGCTAATAAACAAATCCCACTAACGAGTAGGCACACCGGATGGCAGAACGGGGAAAGTTCAATCGTATCTCCGGTTTTTTATAGTTTGTCCGTGGCCATTTGTTTGAGTTTTAAATGGAGTTCGAGAATTCGAGGGTCTGAATTGCAATGAGAATAGTCTCCTCAGCTTTGGCAATGAATTAATGAGACATAGCCGACAAGTGAATATTATGGGTTTACAACCAACATTGGAGGACGGATTGCGACATGTTTAATTTCCTCCTATATTGCTTTCACGTGAAGAAGGGGATTACTAATGGTTGGTAATAGTTTCCATCTACCGACTACCACCATTTCGGTGAGTTATTTTTCTTTGGGATGGTAATTATATTTCACTCAAGAATTCCCAGGCTGCAAACAAACAACAACAAACAAACTTACAGGCAACAAACATACAGACCGGGAATTAAGCTGCCAGTGAAGAAGTTTAGCTCTTCTATTCACCGATAATTTCTTAGTTTTGATAACGGTAACAATCGTACCGAGGAGTTTCCGGCGGGTCTGAAAAATACGAAAAACTAAATGACGATGAGGGAGCATAATGGAAAACTCAATTGACCCAAACTGATCATAATTCGACTTGATTAGCGAGAGAATTTCCCAGGCAATTTTTCTTCTCTGGTTTGGCTTCCATCGTCATGTTGCCTCGGATGTCAAACATTGGATGTTGAATAGGTAGAACCGCCTGAATCATGCCTGCGGACCAGATGGGCTTCGGTAAGCAGGATGAGTTGTGGTTCTGGAGTGTAAATTAGTTTGAAGAACTCGAGTGGCGCCATAATTAGTGGAAACGTTCCCCCAATTGTATGTTCCCCGCTTGTCTCTTTTACCTTTCATCTTTGGCTTGTTTTCAAACGGTCTCAGAACACCGAGCTTAATAACCCGATCCAGACACACTTGGGAGCCGCAAATACAATAAACGACAGATAAAAATTCGGGGTCTATAAATTGAGTATTTTTTATCGCTTCATAGAATGGCGCTGGCAGGAAAATTGGAGTTAATGAAACTTCGCAAGTGTAACACTAACCAATACAAGAAAAGCTTCCTTTTGTTCCTACAACTAACTGCAGAGACGGCTTCTGATTAAACACCAGAAGCCCGAACCAAGTCTCAGGCATTTCAACTTTATATGGTTATGAGTTTGCTAGATGGGCAATAACCGTCTACGATCTTAAGCGCACGATAAACGAAGCGTAATCGCTGGTCTCTCGTGTATCGTCGATATTAGGTCCAAGCGTGATCTGTGCTTTGTTTATGTTATGCAATTTGGTAAAAGTTGCAAAATTTCTTGAAGTTAGCTATTATTTTGTTATGTATTGATGAAATTACAAAAACTACTCCAAATAATCATAGAATTTCGATAAATATTTGCGATCGAATGAACTATTCATTCGTTTGTTTACGTTCTGACTAGATTACGCATGCGATTATAGGGTAGGAAAGCCAAAATTCTTTTTTACAGATCCCGTACCCTTTAGTCTCAAAAAAAGATCTCTTAATCTAATCTAGTATATAAGCCCACCTTAGTCTGGGCGAAAATGCTATCTGGCGCAGTGTTGCTATCGACAAAAGTGTCATGTCTACGTATTTGTTCGAATGTCGCATTTGTTTTTTTTCACTCACCAGGTGATTTGAGAGCGCCTTACAAAACCTGTCCTTGTCAAAGAACCTCCCGGCTTTATTCGGCTAGCAGTCAAAACAGTCGAAAGTTTGTCGAACGCACACACGTCAACCGAATCCACTTTTGCTTTTGGTTTTGGCTTTCCATCTCTTCGTTTCAGATCTACACTCCATTGGCGACTTTTAATCTGATGATCCTCCCCGAACCAACAAGGAAAGTGGCGATGTTTTCGATTTACCTTTCATAAATCACCACCGTAACAAGCTGTTGATATTCGTACTCGAATGAGCGAATGGGCTTAGGATTCACCAACAGGAAGAGATTACAGGGCCACCCCTTCCCATCTGAGCCCATCAATCGTTGGTAAATGACTGTGCAGGAGTTATAAAACTAGAAAAATCGTAACTTTCTTTCTCTGTTTTACGTATGCAAACGATGCGTAACGTGGCGTAGAATTTCGACTGGATAAAGCAAGAAGTTCTCCACCGAACGAACCTGATAGATTGACTATTCAGGTTAGCAAAAGAATTCTCGATCGATTGTAATGAAGAAGCTGTATTTTTCTCTTTCACTCGTCTCGTCTTCCTGCTGCTATCCAAATTCCCGATAGGCATCGCGGCGTGGTGTAATAGTTTGTTTTATCTTTTAAACGATTTTATGTTTGTTCCCAAAATTGGATAATTTATACTCTGGCCGTGCGCTCGATCAACCTCCGCCTTTGAGTTCGCTACCTTTTCCCCTCTGTCGAGCCTGGCACCGGGATCGACACGCCGAGTTTCTTCGCAACTTCTTTTTGTTACTCTCTTCTCGCCTTTGGCCTGTCTGCTTCCACCGCAAGAGGCAAGGCAAAAAACGCGTCGGTTAACGAGATCAACATTCTGACAACGGTTGATTAAATTGGGGGGCCGAGGGGCTAACGAGCTCTGACCTGAAGCTCGGTTGTGGTTGGTGGGTAGGCCAGAAGGTTTTTAAATCACTTTCCTGATGCTGAAATTTGCTGCAGTTCCAAAGTTCTTTTCTAAAACTGGGCCCACTCCGGTGTAGACAACTGCTCCGTAAGGCGAGCAACTGAATTTTTATGCAAATTGAATTTTAAATCATTTCGGAAAGAAGAACACCTCTAAACAGGTCGAATAGCACCCAAACTTGTGTGCTTAGTTCCATCGCTTTTTTGTTTTCTCCACCTTGTGGTGCATCCGGGGACGAATGGGCGTTTGGGTTGGGATCAAGTTCTTATGCGCTTCCCCAAGAACCGTTGAGAATCGAATTTGAAGTTTTTTTTCCGATTCAGTTTTTTGCAGAAGAGTTGTACCAAAAGTTTAAGTGCATCGCTTGGTTGCTAACGTTCCAAGATCCTTCGCGAGAAAGTACTTCACAAACTTCGTTAACTTTGCGCGCAACAAAACTCAAGCAATTCGGTTGAAGCATTGGATGGAAACCATTCCAAGCGTTCAGCTAAACTTGTTCCTTGTTGTAAGGGACTGTACTATAGAGAGTATTACGGTAGCTTACATCAAGCACGTGGTGTTCACAAAACTTATGCGGGAAACCGGTTCAAAGTTGTATAAACCAAATGAAAAATAAATCAAACGCCCACTCGAATTATGCTTGAGTTATTTAGGTTACACATAATCCAACCAAAAATTAATCGAATTTAATTGCAAATCATAAAATAACCATCAAAATTTAGCTTATTTAGGCCAATGATTAGACCTAAATCCTGAATAATTTCAGCACACCCAAAAAAAGGCAGCAAATTGACCATTGCGCACAAACATACAACGCACAATTATAATATTGACCAAATTATTTGAATCCTACATTGTTCGGGTTACCTCACCACATCCTCTTAGAACCATCAGTAGCTGGAACTATTCCTGCTACTGTTGATTAAAACCATCCAATGACTCTCGTGTGTCTGTTCATTTGTGATCTTTGCGGTGCATATCGGCGAAAGTTTACACGCGGCGCCATTGTTTTCATATTTGTCCAGCATAAACAGAGCACATATGTTTGCCGCTTAATTAATTTCAATTGTACCGGATACGATTTTTCTTTCCTGATTTGCCAATGTTAGTTCCTGTGTAATCCATACCACAGGTAGTAAAGTTTTCAACAAAGATGCGTCTCGGGTGGTTTGGGTGGAGATTAAAGAGTGGACAAATGAGCCAAGAGCATAAATCCAAATGTAGGATGTTTTGTCATGGGTCAAAAGGTACAACATGATTTCCAAATTGATTAGTGTTTTAGTACAATTGAGCAAAAGCCTCTAAAACATACAAAACTTAGGTTGGACAACGTGGGACAACGAACAACCGATTCACCAATGTGGCCCAGTGGGACAGTGGCACACTGCGCCAGACCACAACGCAAAACTACGCCATAAAGACCTGGCGCACCTGGCCATCTGTATAGTCGAGCCTGGGGACTGTGTGCGTGGGGATTGCTAACAAATGTAGCATCATTTCGTAAAATTCAAATCAAATGGATCATTGTGTAAACAAAAAGATAATCGCCGCTCAAGATTCTATCTAGTCGTGCTCTTTGCAATTTTCCATCCAGTTTGTCCTGCCAGGTTCAATTGCCCACCGAGCAATGACGAAGTTGATTGCAGCCCTCCCTGCAGTTGCGGTGGCCTAACCTGCAATGGCCGCGAAGTCCACCACCGCAATGGCAACCAATCCCGTGTGTGTCATCTGTTCCTGCCCCCAACCGATGCTGCAGCAGCATCTGCGGCGCCGCCGTAAATTGAAACTTGCACCATCGGTGCGCAACGTTTGCGGATTTCGAATTCCCCACGGTGCGGGATGGTTTCTGCTCCGGCTCACGGCCGTTTTATTTCACTGTTCACCCGAGGACTCGTGCCAGAAGTTGGCGATCTGCCTAGTGGTGGAATTCCATACAGCAGCACGGGACACATGTAAGGACAGGGCGAAAAGTGTTGCTGATAAAAGCCCGAAAAACAACCCAGCATGATACCGGGTCGAATTTCGTTCCAAAACGCTGCGGAAGGTTCACGCGGCGATGTGATCGACGGTAGAAAAACGGATGAAAAACGAAGAATAATTTGATAAGTGTCACCGAGTGGCGATATTTTTGGTCGTTGGGTTTGGATTTCTTTCTAGCTGGAAACCAACGGAAAACAACACAAGAAACAATGCTCTCGATATTCCCGTGTTGGTGGGTGGCCCTAAAAATTCTTGGCTCCACCGTATCCCAGGGTGGGAAGATGAACCCAACCTGTCCATCTTTTTGCCAGGCACTTTAGAAATCGATGGAAAGAAATTTGCGAAGTCTAAATCTATAAAAATGAATGTTCGCTTGTGCGTGAGGCTGAAACACAAAACCTATCTTCCCCCCAAAAACTGAATTACCAACACTAGTTAACGTTGCATTTAACTACCAAATGCATTTCAGTTACACTAATGAGCCCAAAACTGAACTCCATGTTTGTTCTGGTCGATTTTTATCAATTATAAATAACAACAGTCCAATTGTATGTCAACATGCGTCATGCATTCGTCTGTTCCTTCGGGCTGTTACTTATATTTCTCGCTGTTAATTGCTAACCAAACAAACTGTGTGGTATCCTTTGCCACTTGTGTGTGTTTTTTTATTTTCTTCTTTTACCCTCTCAGATTGGTTGCATCGACTTTTCGCTTTACTTTTTTATCCTCGACCTGTTTTAACGTCAGCCCTGAAGGATGGAATAATTGTTAATTTGATGGTTAGCTGGTAAAAACTTAAAAGGGCATAAAAATGGTTGTCCTCATTAAAATACTTGTTCCTCATACAGACACACGCACTGACACATGTGCAAACATTTTCTCCTGGGGGACTGTGGCGACAATGTGTTGTACGCTTTATATCGCCTAGAGATCGTGTGCCTCCACTGCATCTGAAGTATATTAATCGAGCACCCCAAAGGAACCACCGGAATCTCAATAAATCATGCCCTTCAGGTGATAATTTTACATCCGGCAGAGTCCGCACCCCTGGTCCAGTGTGGAGGATGCCCAACGACATTTCCTCCGGGGAATCCTGTTCCTCGACCGACCAACAGCCTTGAGACTCCAAACTGCCGGAGCGTTGTTGACGGAATGCGTTGCATCCTGGTGTTTCCGCTTAGCGCGCTGTCAGGCGGTTAGAAATATGACGACAGCATATTTCATGTGCAAAGTTTCGCTGCAACTGAAGCGGTAGGAGCTCTGGGGGTTTGGGGTTTCAGTTTCAAAAGAACCAATAGCAAGGGGTGAAAGAGAATTTTGGTGAGGCCGTCGCGTGCTTTTGCTTATGGGAATAACCCTTTTCCTTGGAGGTTGGTTCAAAAATGCGAACTAAAATAACTCGTCTAACGTACAACCAGAATGTGCAGGTAGGCATGCGGAATGAAATGAAACATGCAACGTTATGCAATGAACGTCGAGCAAATTGAGTGTTTATGTAACATTAAAACCAGGAATCAATAAACTGTTTTTGAGTAGACCACATGAAAAAATATATAACAAATAACTTCAAAATATGGGCAACTAGCTTGACGCCCGGCGTTGCTCGGCGACGAAGAGATTGATAAATGAATAATGTTTTTAACTAATACTTGAAAGATATGTTTGAATTTAATAGTTAGAATAACGACATATTTGAATTGTTTGATATTTCATCAATTTCTTCGTAATTTATAAACCTTAAGGTAACTATGTTGGATACACCTTTACATTTGTTTACATGGCTGTTATGTTTGTGTTAGTAAAACTGAGATTAAATTGTTAAATTTAGATGATGTTATCAAAAAATAATTATCAAACAAACCGTCAACTACATCTGCAGTACTTAAACTTAATGTGTGGAAAGCGGCGGTTCAGTATTGGTCGAGTTTGTAGTACAAACAGAACTCCATACATAAAAAAAGCTATAATATGTAGTAGATAATGTGGTCGCAAATATATCAACAACGAAACATAAATAGCAAATTGTCGTCAACCTCGTGTGCCTGAGCGAAACGAATACTTTAAGGTTTTCGTGATTAGTTTTTTTTGAGGCCAGGTACCTGGCCCGTCAGCAACCCCTGGCTTTCTTACCGTCCCATGGAAGGCTCCATACCGTCCACGTTACACTTTCTAGGTATTTCTATAGAAGGTCTATTGTGTCAGCAATTGCCGAACGGTGGTAAGCGGGTAAAAATTTTAATTCGAATTGGGAAATCAAAAATTAGATGCGAAACAATCTGGCCCTTTTCCTGTACGACCAGTGTTTCATGTTGGCGCTAGGATGTGTCGCTTTAGCTGAAGCCCCCATCGAAGTAAATACAAAAGATCCGTTCTCATGTCACCTCTACCAAATATCACCGAATATTGCTAATGGCACGTCTACCAAATACACACTTTGACGGCCGCACAATTCACGGTGTCGCAACGCTTTGCGACCGGCGCGTTTGCACTAGTTCCTTCGTATCTGGCCGCCCTGTTTGATCATCCTTTTTCATTCTTTATTAGAATTTACGTACGAACAGCAACGTGCCCTGTGAAATTTGTTTACGTTCCATTTGATATTTGTTTACATCCAGTAGTCTGTGGTGCGTGTCAAGAGACAGCACACCAGAATGATGTGATCGGATGCAAACTGAACCAAATCGAAAGGGAAATTCAATTGTACACTACAACACAGCAACAAACTCCCGATGTAAGGCAAAACAATTCCGTGAGAGATGAAGAAGAGGACAAATGGGTAATAAAAGAAAAACTTACAATCAAACGACAACTTCGGGACAACTTGGTCCATGTTCACTAGTGAAACAGAGAGTAAATTAATCCGGACAAACTGGGGTCGGCTTACAGGACCTCCGGAAAAACCCAGAATAAACCAAAAGAAAAACTGGAAAGTGAGTATTAAAAACTCGAGTCCACCAGCATCAGGCATTAGCCTCGGTTTTCATCGTCGATTATTTTCTATTTTTTGGGATGGCACAACCGCTGGGCACTGAGCTTTAGAAGGTTTCGAGTTGTTAGCCTGTAGAGGTAATTTAATTGCGTTGCAACATGTGACAAGGCCCCGGAGCAACAATGGTTGCTCTTCATTGCCAAGACCTGTTTATTTTCCCTCCACCAGCATCCAAATGAATGTTAAGGATGTAAGGAAGCCTAACGTTAATTAAATAAAAAAATACTAAAAAAAAGCTGATGGATTAAGTTGGATGGAAAATTTTCTTGCAACCAAGCGACGAACCGAAACCCAGCATAAACAAAACAATCGATTTTTAGTGATCGTGAATTGAAATATTGTCGCACGCAGACGTACCAGAGAGGCACACACACACAAACAAACACAATCACACATGTTGTTCCTAGAGATACATCCTTGATCATCCTTACACGCTTCCGTAAAACACGAAAACTTAATCGGTTCAAATTTAGGATCCTACGTTGCGTGTGAGAGTCAGCATCGGCACACTATGGAACACATTGTGGTACCAATGCTTCGCTTTATTTCGCTGTGTTTTTGGATAATCCTTATACTTAACTTAGTTTAAGCGTTTTTGACGCGTTTTTTGGTCATAGCGTTTCTTTCGACTGGCCTGACAGCCCTCGAAACCAACACACATACACATACGCATACGCATTGCAAACGCTCTTTTACCGAAACTTACACGGCGCAAGTTTCTGGCCGAAAGCACTACGAGACAGGAAAGTACCGTAGATAATCACTTTCAAATTCATTTCCTTATACTTAATTTAGTTTAAGCGTTTTTTAGCGTTTTGACGGGTTACTTGTACATAGCGTATTTCTTGACTGACCTGACAGTTTTAATCACAATAATCATCATCACTTGAAATTTATATGACTGAAATAAATATCTTAAGAATTGCATTTTCTTCATTTTATATTTTAGATTTCTTTATAGATTATGCATAGCGAGAAAGCTTTTCAAGTTACACCCGTTGGAACGTCTTCTTCCGATTTTGCTAAAACATTATTCTTCAAATATCAGGACCACGTTTCTGCAGAAGCTGTCGAGTTGGAGGTTCAAAAAACCGCCTTGATCAGCTCACGATTAGGTACGGTCACACGAGACGAACCTTTGCTGGCGAACCTTTCGCACACTATTACAAACGAATGCCAAAAAAAGGTTCGCCGAACCTTTTAGCGTTCACACGTAACGAACCTTTGATGTAGTTTCATTGATAGTTGGTAAGAATAAATCAAAGTAAGCATTGTAAACAAATGGGGAAATCGAACGGAACGTCAAAAAGGTTCGCGGCAAAGGTTCGTGCTATCCACCAAAATCGGTGAACCTTTTCTGCTCGAAAAAGGTTCGCGAACTCTGCTCGATTCACTAACACATTCAAGAAAAGGTTCGCCGAGCGTCCAAATTCGAGCAGGGTTCGTCTCGTGTGACCGTACCTATTGACAGCCATTCGTTATTCTTTCCCAGCATTCATTCGTCCACCGGATTGAGCCGGCCTTGCGCAATTCGCTCCTTCCGTTGCGCCGGATATGGAAGCTTGGTGTTTTTTTTCCTCTGCTTTTTGGTAAAAACAAAGTATGATGTCCCCCCCCTCTCACGAGAGCGGCGCTGAGTGACTTCGAGCAGAATTCGAGCTGGAAGCGAGCGACATTATTAAATAGCCGCATTGTATGCAAAGCTGTGTCTTTGATGAATCGGTTATTGCTAAATTAGCCGCGCATTCACTTGCGCACGCCACTAGATGGCAGTGACAAGGATTTTCAAATTGACCGTGTTGGTAATGACGTATTCTAACCTAGCTTGGCTAATATATTTTATTTGTTTTAAGTTGGGTAAATGTGGTATAAGTTTAAGTAAAATAAATTTTGATGTTCTTTTTTTAACTCTCAGTCCTTTCCATAAATGCCTTAGAATGGTTACATGCGTATATTATTAATGTGCAAATTAATAATGGATTGGTCGTATTCATTATACGATCAATCCATGAATGTTTCAATTTTCGTCTTAAATTATTGACGAGATTGTATCCATATATGTTTTTGTATTATTTATGTTACTCAAAGCCAACATGAATATATTTAAATTCTTTTTATTATACAACGAAACTCATTACCCAAACTCAAAAGTATTTATAATCTGATTTACAAGGATTTGTTGGTATAGCTACTATCAGCTTAGCATTTCCTTTCAGTCAGCATATATGAATCTGACTACGAAAATTTCACATAGTTTAATATATTAACCGCCATGTATAGGACGACTAACAGTTTACTGACAGTAAATATTCCGTTCAAGTCGAACCATTCCCTGGTAATACTTGAACGAAAAATTAAATTTATGTCATTTCAAAATGTCGCAATAAAACTTAATGTCATTTAAGATTTAAAATATTTTACGTTGATATTATACTGATCACATTATTTTCAATAAGTTAGTTATGGCTTAGGTCTTGACTGATGTGAATACTTTTAGAAACTGGTAAACAAGAAGCTTCCATACAATATGCATTTAAAAGAATATTATATTCATTTTTTTTAAGCAAACACGTTGTTGATGGTAAAGTTAAAACCGGCTTTATTATCGGTATTCTACTATAAGAATTAGTTTGTTGAACAGTCTCGTTCTATAAAGGATTCAAATGTCTGCCTAAATTGTACTATGGCTGGCTGGCACAAAACGGCTCAAAACGGCACCACTTACGCGTCGAGACTCTGCGCGAAAACAAAACGACGAGGCTAGTCATGTTTTCCCTATTTTCAAAGTGTTGTTTTCCTATTGTACGGGACAGCGTCGAGAAAACTGACAGTTCCCGACGGAATAATCATGCTGATGCCAACTATCTGGAAAATGTTTGCACTTGGAGGCTCAAAATCTGCATATCGTGAACTTTGTGAAACTTGTGCAGGACCAATGTATTAAATCGAAAAAAAAACAAAAACGTAAAAATGTTTCGATTGTCATCCCAGTTATTGTTCAGGTTTCTTGTACATGAACTATTTGCAGATATGAAGTTCATTAGCCATTTTACACAAATAAAATATTTTGTTTCGTCAAATGTTTTCGGCAATGGTATCTGTTGGTTGTGATATTTGAAATATGTTTTGTCGGAGCTTTCTGGTGAAAGAACCACAAAATTAGTGCTTTTATTCCGACCTAATTATCACGCCAACTTATCGCGAAGAGCCCTTATGATGGCTTGCGCAGCCCTTTTATCCCCTTCGTGGTCTAAGCCCCGTCGCTGCTGCATGAGTCGCGGCTACTGTCACATTGACTGCTGGTGCAGCTGACAGCGACGGTGTTGTGATAAATCTTATCGCAACAGTATCAATAATTCATTTGCGTCTATCTCAAAGTATTCAGTTGGATCATTCCAAACGTTTTGATGAACATAGATCAGAAAAGTGTGGCATGGTGTTTGCATAACTCCTAATTTACACCTAAGATTCATTGAATATCAATATGTAGATTTATCAATATGTAGATCTCACAAATTCTTGCCATGACTGATCAGCAGGTCAAATACAGTTGAACTTGAATAATTGTTACCCGTGAAAAGCCATCATCTATTTTGGCATGGCTTCACACAGCTTTTCACTATTTGTTTGATGATGTTTTATCTTCACCAATTTACTGTTGGGATCATAATATTATACCATTCCAAGAATAGAAGAACACGGAACTGATGTAACGTATGCATTAAAAAAAAATAGACATATTTTCATTGTCGATAAGAAAAAAGTTAACCAAGCTAATTAAATGAAGTAAACTTTGTTGTAAAGTTTGATCTTTTAGCTACTTTCAAAAAATATTTTGACGCCCACTAAGCCAGCCTTACGGTCCTTGGCTGAAACTTTAGCCATAGCCAACAAAATCATTCATGTAGAAGTTTTTTCAGCTGTTGTGTGGCATTCACGATCAAATGCTACTCCGTTTGGACTTCAGAATGTTGGAATAGGTCCCACATTTGAATGCTGTACATGTTTTTTCGATTGGTTGTAGTTGAGAGGCATGCGGAGGGTTAGCAGTGTTGGGTATTTCGATTATTTTTGACCCGTTTAATACTTCCGATGCTCTTTGCGCAGGTTTACTGTGGCCAGGTATGTCCAAACCACTGAATCATACTCTTTATTTCTGATAAAGTTGCTTAATTCCGGAAGGAACTACACACTATACACTTCTCCAAACGCTGCAAGTCTTGCCAGGAAAAACAACGACTTTGTGCATAGTCTTCTCGCTGGTATTCAGCCACGATATAGCGTTCTATGGGACTTAAGTGACCCCAAAACATTTAAAATATACTGTAACAAGCTTCAAAAGGAACATAAAGTACCAGGGATTTTTCCCACTTGTCGTCGTCTGGCTTTAAATAATATTTGGTCACGTGGCCCACGATAAAGCTGGATGTTTTAACACATAATCAAATGTAGTTGGTTTACTGTTTTGTCCACGACGGATTCAATTTAAATGACACATGTTGTCATACTTGTACTGAATTTAAAAGAAATGCTACGCTTTATTTTTGTTTAGTTTTATTGTACGCCCTCACCTTTTTTCTGCACTTTATTTTGCTTTCAACAGAAAGTTGCTAGCGTATTCCGGTTTTACATGAATAGTCGTTGAAATTTGTCTATTTTGGTCAATGCAAACTTTATTCCTCGGATCTACCGAGTATTGAATGCAAACGTCATAAGAAAATTTTAAGCTGTGATCCAATGAAAATATGAAAATGGAATGCTAAATGAAGTTATAAAAAATATGTTTACCGCATGATGAAACCGTGTCATACGTACAAAATTAAGAAACGTGTTTTTGAAACATAGAATGACATATGCTTCAATAGGAAGCAAGGTTTGAAATGAGTTGAATCGTATTATATTGGTGTGTCTTCAGCATAATATCATTTTGTTTTTAAAATAAAAATTTAATATAACATCTAGAAATCTCATGATGGAATGCAATTCTAAAATCAAAAGAAAATGTTTCAAATGCTTACTTTATGCGTTGATCATAAAACATGATCCCTGTCGGTGGTAGCAAATCGTAAACATATGGCATGTGTGACGTCATTTTGCAGCCGCCGTAGCAAAACGCAGCCGCTGCTCGAGAAAGGTAAGCGGCCAAGTTAACACCGCGATGTATGCAACAGTCCTTAGTTAACTCCGCAAAGTATGCAACCAGACGAACCTTCCGCACTAGCCCGTACGCTAGAGCAGGACAGAAAATTGTGTACAACACAAGCAGCTTTTATGAAAGTTAAACCAAGGCGGCCAGTTTTCACATTCCGCAAGAAAACTGCTTCAACCGGTCAGATCGGTTCAGTTTAAAAAAACTCATTGGTTTGAACATAACGGTCATACTAAACCATGCGCCTCCTACTTTGTGTTGATAAAACGTTGATGATGTTTTGAATGGGAAACTAATGAAAAACATAATGTAAAAGAACAAAAGAAGAATAGATTAAATAAGAAAATAATTACGTAAAAGTCTTTGTAAATAATAGTTCGGCATGCAAAAGTGCCGGACGTTTTACGAATTTTCTGCTAGCAAGGGCGTTCTTACTGCTATGTCAAATAAGGTTCGTAAATGTGTCCATCATTCTTATTGCTGCATATATGAGCTATTGTTTCAGGAATATTTTAGTCATGTTAGAAACACTTTTCGTTTCTAACACCTCCTTCCTCAATTTGGCTCAGAAAATACCGATCGGCATGGCCGATAACGCAAACACCAAAAACTGGATCTTTAGTGATCACCTGGCTGCTTACTGGGATCGTAAAGATTAATTATTTGTGAGGTCGTCCATCGACACCGAACTGAATTTGTAAATGGTCGTGAAGTTTGGAAAAAAACAAATAAAAGAACTAGAATTTTTGTTCGCTCTAGCTATCGTTCCTAACTATTTTCTGTTGATTACATTTTTTCACGCTCGTTACGGCGAGTCGTAGAAATGGTAATGATCAATTCGTCGACCGAACACAAAAATCGAGTAAACTACTTTAGCAATGTTTTTATCAAAACGAAGAAGAATTCAATTTTTAGTGTGCATGCATTAAATTAGTTTCCTCTCCTTGATTCGTTTATATTCCGTTATTCATATATGGATGCGGGGCTTCTCTCGTTGCTAACTTGGCGCATCTCTTATCGCGCATTCGCGAAGAATATGTTGAAATCGGCCAGGGTTGTATAATTGAAACGAAGGAATGCCTTTCATCATTCGTTGATTATTGAGGCAGCTTCCTCCTTTGTGCCACCTCCAAATCAATTCTCCACTCCTCCATCCTCCAGTACATTCGCTCGTACATTTCTCCGACCCAACATGGTTTTATGATTCAACCAATGACGGATCATAGGGTACGCAAACTAAGCAGCTGTTTCCGAATGTGTTTGTGAATTTACTTTTGGATAAAATAAAATGAAAAATATGAAAATGCGTGAATGATTCAAATTATCCTAATTATGCTTTGATGCATAAAAGTGGTTTTTGGATGAAAATATATGATTGGCGCCTTAACGTAAATTAAGAGATCATTGTAAAGATATGTTTGTTTGTTGTTTGTTAAACAAGAGGAAAATTCTCAAAACAGTTTGAGGATGTTGGAAATGAATTAACAAAAGAAATGTCCAGCACATTTAAAAAAATAATAACTTTTCTTAGCATATTTTTGTACCCTTCGCTCAAGTAACATTTTTTGGTGTGCCATACTGTGGTACCACACACAGTTTGTTGTGCTGTGCATTCGTGGTAGCACAGTAAAGTATCATACAACATCTTTATTTATTCAGCAACACCTTTTCAATTAAATAGTGTGTGCAATGTGTTTGATTCAACAAGCACACCCTTGTTTTTGACCCACCCCACATTTCACATCCATGTTACTCTGCGCGCAAAAAAAAATGTACGCGCATCACAAAAGTGTGTAAAAATATCCAAGAATTGAACTGCAGAAACTTACCATGATAAGAATGTACAATTTGGGTTACCAGAAGAAACAAAAGAATAACACAGTGTTAACACAGTTTTAGTTTGAATTACGTTTGTGACTTTTCTTCTTGGATTAGAACCGTTCCTTTCGAACTTCAATCAGTGCCTTTTATTCCATGCTTTTCGTATGGTGCCAGTTTTTTTTATACTAATGATAATGACAAAATTATCGTTTTGAAGTTAGACATTCATTGGAAAAGGTGACACCTCATTGGTCTTTTAATATGAGCAAAGAAATCAAATATCTATTTCTTTTTTCAATTGTTAGATCAAATAATTTAATCACCAGTTTTAGATCAAGTATGAACAAAGACAGTTAGCTCTAAAACGAGATTAAAATAGAGATACATGTAGCAACATCAAAGAATGTTAATCATAAATGTATACCTAGTAAACGGTAGCTAGTGGGCAAGGTTGGGCGAGGCAGCATATCCGCTCACCAGACATGACGGTACTTATATCTACCGTTGCTATCGTAAGGAGACCAAGAGATGATCGATCGGTAGATTTTCGGTCGGCATAGGTTGACCCGACTGACTTTATTACTACTTTAAAATATATAGAAAGAGAAAATGATACAAGTGAATTCTTCCTCGATTCTGCGCGGAGAAAGTCTTTCAGCCTCAGCATGGACTTCAATCGAATTAATCCGAGCTATCAATTTTAATTCATCTAACGTCAATGGAAACGAATTGTAACAAGTGATTCGTTGAAACGCCGGCCTACTAAACCGGCTCTGTCGGTCCGAGCGAACCGGCACCGACATGCGGGAAAGAACGCTGTCGGTCCCACGGGATTTTACCTCATGCATTTTTTTCCAATATATGCATTAAAAGACATATTGCAGTAGAATAGCGACAAGCTTGGGTAGTGGAGTGAAATGAAAACTAAATTATTGACGAATTGAAACTCATACTGCCTGCTTATTCAAACCAGCTTAACATAGCAAATGAAAACATTTATTTCAATGTCGATTGTACTTGTATCTACTTTATTATCTCCGGTTATTTGGAGTAAAAAACAAAATTTCTCTTCATTGGCAATCAATCATAATTGGTCGTGGGAACAAAATGGCAGTGGTACCAAGCGATAAGCCAATTACAGCGCTAGAAACATAACAAAAAGGAAGTGCGATAAGCTTAATTTTAAAAATAAACTTTCAACGTTAAAAGTTCAACCGGTTGGTATTAGCGCCATCTATAGGTAGCCTTTTGTGTATCGGCTAGATGATAAGTTGGCCGCTTGATGTGTCGAAGCGCTCACGCACGCGCCCCTTTTTCCACGGGTGTGAGGGAGAAATGAAGAGCATCTCCGTTTATATAGCCGCCGCACTGGAGGCTAAAAATCATTGTTTACTTTTGTACGGCGGCTAGATGCGCTACATGTTTATGCACAAATTCCATTTCTTTTTTAATTATTTACGCATTAGTTGTTTTTATGCCGAATAAAGGTAACTAAAATATATCAACGTTTAGTGTACGACAGGCAGGTCAGCATTTGTTACCTCCTTTCTTTTAAAAATCGGGAGTTCTGAGCAAAAATGTTCTAATGTTCTGCTAAAGAAAACCAGAAGCTGCACCGAAAAATGAAATGAAATATAGAAGATTGTACGGTTGCGAATCATCAATCTCGATCCGATGTCGTCGCTATACACTGAATTTACGTGTGGTAAAAAATATGCTGCTTTGGTATTTGTATCAACAACTGTTGTGGGAAATCGTTCCTTTATGAATGAAAATTGTAAATTTTGCATTCAGCACTGCTTTCATGTATTGTGACAAATTAAGATCATATAAAAAAACATGTTTTATGTGTGCTCTGGATCTTAAGTGCTTCAATATGGGGTTGGAACAGGATTTGTTGGACAAAACTCTTTATGTTTAAACTGTTCATTTTGCATTTTTTTTTGTCTCAGTATTACTATTTAGATTGAAGCAAACTTAACCGCAATCTATGATCCTTGCAAGTAAGAGGGTGAAAAGAATCCAATGGGCAGTACTCATCCAAACACAGTATGGCACGGCATAAATGTTGTTTCAAGTTTGGATCACCTACATTTGAAACCCAACTGGAATAGCCTATTATAATTTTGAAGTATTCAAACATTCTGCTTTTAATCGTATTCTTCTAAGCTACCGACAATGTAGATACATAAACATAAATGTATATTATTTATGTTCGATTTTTAAACAAAATAAGTTTACTTGCAAAAGATCTTCACACTGTTTAACAGCATTAAAAACTACTTCCTGTACGAACTTATAAGCAAACCTAAACTAAGCAGATTTAGTCTGCTTGAATGTTTTATGATTGATCCAAATCAAATCAGAATTGAAACACTACATCAATCGATGTTTGTCGAATAAATGTCACAACAAGTCTGCACATCTTTTAATATTCAATTCGTATTCGTTAATACATTCACTTATTGTTGGAAAAGCGATTGGAAACGCTCAGTATGGAAATATGTTTGCTCAGCTATCGACAATTTTTATTAGGTCTAACCAAATCTCGAGTCTGGCACCCTCCGGTATTACGAACGGATGACCAGCAATCTGTAATATACCTTCTTTCGATCACAGTAACTCTCTTCACCCCCACTAAAGTAGGAGTCTGCATAGTACGGTCAAATCCGGACAACCAACTGATCTGGCAAGTAAGAAAATTTTCGGAGAAAAATTCGAAAAGAACATGTAAAAGAACAATTCGATCGAGTTGGCGTTGAAACTATTGTATGAGGTGTTCAATACCAGGCGACATATTCATAGATTATTATTAGACTTTCTCGATCACATTTTACTCTTGATCGTTTTAAAAATTCCCAGCTGCGTGAAACTCGTAAACAATCCGGCGGCAAAAGAATATGTTTACTTTGAATCCACAATAAGTACCTTCAAATTATACAATTCATATTTTCCTAAGATCCGTTTTTTGTACGACTTTGTGTTTACTCGGTTGTCATTATTTGTAGCTGATGATTATTGTATATGATAGTTTACTTTTAAGGATATCAGTCAGCTTAACAATACGGCAACGTCCGTAATATCATGATAAATATAAAATAAATCAGTCAGCCTCAAGTGCCGGTGAAAAGATTAGAAAGGTGTAAGTGTCGGAACAGTTAGAAACACAATTCGGAAGTATAGGTTTATCGTTGAATTTGAACGTAGACCAGACTCTGTGAACCATAGACGTGACTAAAACATTGTGATAGTTATCGTACGTAAAAAAGAGGTTAAAGTACAAACCGTGGACAGGTGGACAGGTGACAAAAAGCGTGTTTCCGTACCATATGGAACAACAAAGCTGGTAACCTCCAGGAGTACAATCGATCACGCAAAAGCATAATGGCACAACATAGTCAAATTTGATCATAGGACCCTTCAGGGTGATCTGAACTACACGATTTGTACTTGACAAATTGTTTAAGTTACCAATAAATATTTTTGTTTTTGGTTCTGAGTCAAATTAAAACAGATTTACTGACTGCTGGCTGATGATGATGATCAAATAAATCCGGTAAATTGTTCGGGTCTCCAAAACCCTTAATACGTAGGTTGCCTTTTAAGTTTCGGGATTTGAAAAAACTGGTGATGCAATGAACCAACTAACAATTTTAACTTAAAGTTTGACGTTTTAGAGGTTATACGTTCTCAAAACGTTTGGACATACAAGCGCTATTTGTGTTGTTAAAAAAATGTTGAAAGTTTCATCTCTATCAAATTATGAAATTGGATCGCGATCATTTTCGTGCGATTATTTTTTACAACTTTCGACGTGGATTGACTCGGCAATAGTGCATGAATGAACTTAATTCAACTTTTGGCGATGAAGCTGCATCAATAATCAGTATTTATCGATGGTTTGAAGAATTAAATCGTGTTCGGAGTTCACTCCAAGGTGAATTTCGTGAAGGCCGTCCAAAATCAGTTGATGTTCCGAAAAACATTGATGCTGTGCGTGAACGGATATAGCAAGATTGTCATGTGACTTATCGTGAGATAGAGACAACCTTAGGTATTACTGGGACCAGCATATACTTAATATTGCGTGAACATTTGACTGTCAAAAAAAATTTGTCCGCGTTGGATCCCACACAATTGGCCAATCTCTCAAAAAAGACTCGTGTTGATTGAAACTTTAAACATTTTGTTGACAACACAAATAGCGTTCGTATGTCAAAACGTTCTGAGAACGTATAACCTTAAAAACGTCAAACTTTACGATAAAATTGTTAAATAACAGATTGCATCACCAGTTTTTCCAAATCCCGAAACTTAAAAGGCAACCCTCGTACATTACAGCTTGAAAAAGAGTTGAAACAAAATAACTAGCTTGAGACCCAAACATTCACATATTTTGATTGTAAAAATTTATCAGTAGAATAGTCAGCACATATTCATACAACAAAAAGTAAATATATATCAAGCAATCGTTTCGAATTTCATAAGCGAATTGTAGGATTTATCAGTGTCACTTAACATACTGTACATCAATAATCATGTAATCCCAAACAATTATGACACACAATTATGACTCTAAATTTCTTGCGCGTGTATCCATCAGAGATTTGGAATTAATTATGCTTTATTTAAACAGTAACAAAAGAAAATGAAAGTAAAAAAGTAGCTACAAATAATAAATAAACATTGCCTCGCCTAACGAATAAAGCTTTTCCGTAAGCTTCTTCGTCACGCGCATGCGCAAAGTGCCATCTGTTGGGTCAACCGATTGGTACTGGCGGCTTAAAATATATAACCGATTCGTGTGGCGCGCAATATGACGGCTATTTTAGACCCGAGAGCCTTTGCGTACAAGATCGAGCAGAATCGAGCAGAATTGATCAGTGCTCGACTTTCGTGAGAGGGGGGGGACATCATACTTTGTTTTTACCTCCCTGCTGGCAGCGGTAACTCAAAATTCCGTTTCACGTCTATGTCTCTCCCGTCTCCACCCGTTTCCACCCCTCATTGGCCCATACTTTTCAAACGATGTGCAACACCGTTGATACACTCAGCAGGCCATCCTACTCCCACCTTCGACCCCGGATTTTCGTACTCGCTCTTTTGGGACTTAGTCAATTTTTCAAACCGTTTTCATTTTTGCAAAACTTAAATAAATAACGTCGATTTGATCAATGATCAATCAATTTGTCAAATTCTAAACGTATTTGTAAGACTAAACAGATTAAAAAAGTTAAAAAACATGTCCATAATGCACTTGAAATAATTTCAGCACATTTTACAACGGAAATAAACATAGAAAAGAGATTATGCGTTTGATTCCATCATTTAAATATGATTTACGTCCATATATTTGAAAATAACAATGAAAATCAAATTCACACTCCGACCAGATTTACAATCACTCAATGCAAAGCCAAACAGCCTACACTATTATGGGATTTGGTTGTCCCATGGACAAAGTTTATTGTGGGTGGATAAATTATTTTTATCACCGATTTTTTATGCAATTGTTGAATAGGTGAAACCTCAACCGCGTACAAAAATACATTATCTAATTTAAAAAAAATTAGGACAGATAAACATTCGTCAGACGCTATTTTTGTTCAACGATCACACTTATTTTTGGCCACCATAGTCTCAAACCCACGCTCACAGTCAAGCTGTCAGGGGAGCGTTCAGTGATGGCAGCCGCCGGGACCGCTTGGTGCGCGTCGAGCGCAGTGATAAAAAAGTGCGTAAAATAATTATGTTTTCAGTGTTATTTAGTGAACTTTACAAATAAGACTGAAGAAATTGTGCATGTGTTTCGTTTACGGCTCATATTCAGCCCAAAAATGGAAGTTGTAGTGTTGTTTACATCGCTACTCTTCCGCATGGAGAGGTACTGCTGCTGGCGGCGTCCGATCCGATCTCGCAGAATTCATCGATGGAAAACAAAACAAGATAAGTATTTCATCAATTATTGCGTATCAACATCAATAATAATTTAATTCCTCTCTATTTTCATTTCTAGAGCATCTTCCGTCGGAAGTTTGTTTTGGATCCCGATCCCGCTGCTCGGATGTGCATCAGAAGATCTTTTCGACATTGATATTCCCTAGTGTGCAAGTGTGGTGTGTAGGGTAGTGATATTCAGTGAAATTTATCATTAAAAATAGTCTTAAGCACCCTGGTGGCAAAATCATCATGCTTTCTCGTTCTGGTGGTATCAATTGTCAATTGGACAGAATGAGAAAGCATGCTGATTTTGTCCCGGGGCACCCTGCTGGCAGCGGTAACTCAAAATTCCGTGTCACGTCTACGTCTCTCCCGTCTCCACCCGTTTCCACCCCTCATTGGCCCACACTTTTCAAACGATGTGCAACACCGTTGATACACTCAGCAGGCCATCCTACTCCCACCTTCGACCCCGGATTTTCGTACTCTCTCTTTTGGGACTTAGTCAATTTTTCAAACCGTTTTCATTTTTGCAAAACTTAAATAAATAACGTCGATTTGATCAATGATCAATCAATTTGTCAAATTCTAAACGTATTTGTAAGACTAAACAGATTAAAAAAGTTAAAAAACATGTCCATAATGCACTTGAAATAATTTCAGCACATTTTACAACGGAAATAAACATAGAAAAGAGATTATGCGTTTGATTCCATCATTTAAATATGATTTACGTCCATATATTTGAAAATAACAATGAAAATCAAATTCACACTCCGACCAGATTTACAATCACTCAATGCAAAGCCAAACAGCCTACACTATTATGGGATTTGGTTGTCCCATGGACAAAGTTTATTGTGGGTGGATAAATTATTTTTATCACCGATTTTTTATGCAATTGTTGAAAAGGTGAAACCTCAACCGCGTACAAAAATACATTATCTAATTTAAAAAAAATTAGGACAGATAAACATTCGTCAGACGCTATTTTTGTTCAACGATCACACTTATTTTTGGCCACCATAGTCTCAAACCCACGCTCACAGTCAAGCTGTCAGGGGAGCGTTCAGTGATGGCAGCCGCCGGGACCGCTTGGTGCGCGTCGAGCGCAGTGATAAAAAAGTGCGTAAAATAATGATGTTTTCAGTGTTATTTAGTGAACTTTACAAATAAGACTGAAGAAATTGTGCATGTGTTTCGTTTACGGCTCATATTCAGCCCAAAAATGGAAGTTGTAGTGTTGTTTACATCGCTACTCTTCCGCATGGAGAGGTATTGCTGCTGGCGGCGTCCGATCCGATCTCGCAGAATTCATCGATGGAAAACAAAACAAGATAAGTATTTCATCAATTATTGCGTATCAACATCAATAATAATTTAATTCCTCTCTATTTTCATTTCTAGAGCATCTTCCGTCGGAAGTTTGTTTTGGATCCCGATCCCGCTGCTCGGATGTGCATCAGAAGATCTTTTCGACATTGATATTCCCTAGTGTGCAAGAGTGGTGTGTAGGGTAGTGATATTCAGTGAAATTTATCATTAAAAATAGTCTTAAGCAGTGTCGTTAACGTATGATAATCCTAAATAAATATATAATGATAAAAATATTACGGAACTGGCGGACTTATGTTTTTATGATGACCATCACTATACAGGGTACTCGGGGGCCGCCATTACTGACCCATGCGCATGCGCAAATTGCCCACGAGGGTATCTCAGACCCGCGCATTTCACTGTCACAATGCGCGGCAAATGCGCGCTAAATGCGCGGGGTTTACAACATTTTTACGCGTCGCGTGACATTTTCTGCCTCCAGGGCAGTGTCGTTAACGTATGATAATCCTAAATAAATATATAATGATAAAAATATTACGGAACTGGCGGACTTATGTTTTTATGATGACCATCACTATACAGGGTACTCGGGGGCCGCCATTACTGACCCATGCGCATGCGCAAATTGTCCACGAGGGTATCTCAGACTCGCGCATTTCACTGTCACAATGCGCGGCAAATGCGCGCTAAATGCGCGGGGTTTACAACATTTTTACGCGTCGCGTGACATTTTCTGCCTCCAGGGCTCCAGAATTTGTGTCACGAACCGGGTCACGTTTGTTTGACTTGACTTTTCGCTATCAGCGCTTTTGTCTTTGGCAGGGCCAACTTTGGTGTTGCAGTTGGGAAAATGGCCTCCCGACTAAGAAATGCTCTCTACATGACCATGGAAATAAGCTGGGCAGAATTTAAATATAATGCTCGCGGAAGCCCACAAAACGAGGCAAAAGAAGGCCCCAAAGCAAAAATAAATATAGTCCCGGATGACGACGCATGGCGGAAGTACGACGGAAGGCGGATGCGGGTCCATCATCGGAGGACACATAAACAAATTGTGATGAACCATTGATTGGATTTACGCTCCCGTTTGTCCCTACCATACCCTTCCCCAACACACACGACACGTTTCTTCCCTTCGTCTTTAATTTGTGTTATGCCCGACCTTACGACCGCGACTCACTTTGCTTACTGGAAAAGGAAAATCCGCCTCTGGCGGAGCTGTTTTGCCACCCCGTTTTCGCCCCTTTTGTAGGGAAACTCGTCGATGGGAATGAGAAAAATGATCGCAATGTTCACGTCATCCTTTCTTTTCTATGGTCACGGATTGATCTTTGCTGTTTGGGACGTTCGTGATTGACAGTTGCAGTTTTCCTGTCCATTCCTTTTGTATTCTGTGCAGTCTTTCTCCCTGCACAGTTTTTTCTAGTTTCTCCCAGTTCTGGACGCACATATAACTCAAACTTAGAGCCTTTTACATGACACTTTCGATCGGCGAGGACAAAAAGGAGAATGTAGTTAATTTGTATTATGTTATATTTCATTTGTTGAATTATTGTTTACCCAAAGTTCGTTTTTTACTAGCTGCGATAACAAATCATCATCGGTGAAACAGTTTATTTTTATACTATGCAACATGTCAATATATTTATTATAATATGTTTCGAAAATTTACGCTTCTTTTCTGTATTTCAGGTAGTGCAAAAAGCCTTGATTTTACCTTAAATATTAACAATAACTAGTGGATTTAGATAGGTGAAGAAAACATTTTATTTGTTTTTAAAACTGAATTTACCTTGCATTTTGGAGTTAAAAATCTAATTTTTAATCATTTAGTTATAATTTATATATTGTTAAACATGTTTTAAAGCTATAGATTGTATCTTGATTGATTTTGTGCTCATGTTTTCCCTTATTCCCGGTGAACCCTGCATCAGCCGCATCGTTTCCCTTCAATATACCTTTCGCAATATATGTGCAACTGACCTCGAGCTGCATTGATTGATATTCATGAAATTATGCACACCCAAACAAACGAAGTGGCTGGAGGAGTACCATCCAAGGGGACAAAAGCATATGTATGTTCATCCTTAGACCATCAATCAGAACCGGATTGGCATCCGGAGTGGGGTGTAGAAACAGAAATCCGGAGTGGGGTTTTGGGAGGAAAATCAGTTTATCCTCCAGCCTGGGATACAAAAGGAGAGAAAAATGATCTTATTCTGTCTTCTACTAAGCGATTCTGCTTGGGGATCGAGGAGAACAAGGTACAGGGATCCCGATCAGATTCATATGTTGATCTTTTATTGCCCATTCATCATGGGGAGGATTGTTTGCCTTATTTTCTTATTCTTTTCGTGCTCCTCTTCGTGATCGAATATTTTTTTCTTTAATTTCTTCAGTGGCTGATGGCTCATGCAATATGTTTGCATTGTTGTGCTGGCCGAGTTTTCTGCTGCAAGGCTGAAGAACCATTTCTGGAAGTCACATTTATTCATTCAAAGCATCTCGCTTGTTTGCCCAACTCCACCGGCAGGGTGCGGATGGGGGAAAACCAAGAAACGGATAGCTCATTGCACAGGCGGATCATACTATAATCAAACTCAGCAGCTGCTTGGGGGCTCCGAGGTTTTAAAGGTTCCATTCTTTTGGCCCTTATTTTTTATTTATTATTTTTATTACCTTGTAAGAAAGTTGCTTGTCTTTTTGAATGTATAATGAGTTTAAACGTGAGAATGATTCAATTGTGTGTTGATGCATAAAAAGTATCGTCTTTATAAAAAAAGAGATTGAAGTACTAGCAAGAATTAAAGAGATTAGAGTAACGATTTTAATAAAGATGAGGAAAATTCTCAGTATAGTGCGAAGGTACCATGGATTATCAAAGGCCTGCCAATTTCCAAATGTAGAAATTCATAGAAAATGATATTCGTGGAAAACAAAAATCACTCTTGGAAAGTTATTGATGATTTTGCATGGAATAAGGTTTTGAAAATTAGGAATATTTCAATGAAATTTGTTTAACGGAACATCTTTGAGTAAAGTGTAAGTTTATTCAAATGTGATTCCTCGTTACAAATGTGTTGTTCAATCTGGATTGTAATTTTATCAATTTCAAAGTAAAAAATTGTATGGTTGATATTTTGCATGGTTTTGGAACCTGCTACTAATATTTGCTGGAGGTTCCTAGAACTCTCTATCCGCCTCTGACACATTGACTTTTTTTTGCTGAAAAAATGGTTTGTGAAGGTGGTTCCGATTGTCTTGAAAATGTTAACATTTATCGATCAATTCCTCTCATTCGATTGTACTCATTAGCTCATTGTAGCTCAAAGAAAATGAATTTCGATATCGATTCAATTTTAATCATTCATCTCCAACAACTTTGCAAAAAATACAAATTTAGATACCTCCACTTCCCAAATCTCTCAGCATGATTTTCCTCTCCAACTTCGTTCCACTAATGACAACGGGTTTCGAATGCACACTCTCCACCCTAACTCAGTTACACAATCAATTTTCATCCGAAGATCATCCGTGTGTGCCGTTTCACAAATCATTACCGCATCACGAGCGGAAACGAACTGTTGTGTGGCGGAGCGACATTAAAATAATTTATTGGTCCAGAAAACCTCCTGACTGTGTTCACTTCTTCACGATCGTCATCGACATCTTAGTCATCGTCGCTTTAAATGGTTATCAGATTTCTCCGGAAAATTCCATTGTGGGAAATGCAGGGAAAGGACTGGACTCTGGTTTTCTGCTCGTGCTCTTGTCAAGGAGAGAAATAGCTGTTTTCCAAGGTTTTCAAGATGGCACAAGGCGCCATCGTAATGATCCATTTAACCGAAATTAACTACGATTATGAGCAACGATGATGGCTGGTGTGTGGGAGAAACGTGATGGCTCTGGTGAAATGTGTCTAAAGTTAGGCGATTTCGAGCAATCGTCCTAAAAACATCCTAAAATGAAACAAACATCGAGCTGTATGGGAAGTAGGACGAAGTAGGACGACTGCTCGAAAACGTTCTGTATTTGTTTCACTCCAATACAAAAAAGTACGACGTTTGTTCCGCGCGTAGGACGTTTTAAGGACGATACTTCGAGCTGCCTAGCGGGACGCGCATGAAAAGAGATTTTTATCGCACCGTCACTGAACGACGCGAAAAGTGTAAGAAAACACATTTATAGCTTCCCGTCAGTTTATTTTCACCGGGAAAAGGGGAGCCAAAGTGGAACTTTAAAAAATATAATAAGAAAAGAAACGCTTGATCAAGGGCGAACACAATAATCAAGAAAATCGTTATAGAAATAGTTTTCCACGGATGCAAAAACGTGGTGCCATAAAAATTCCGATCACACACCGAGCTGAATAGTTCCATCTTAAACAACATTTTATCGTTGAACTCCAGGCAGACTGCCATTCTATTCGTTAGCTGTCGATTCCTTATCACAAAGATAAAGAGGAAGAGAGTGAGGGTGAAAGAAATAGAAAAATGGAAACAAACGAATTGATCGATGCCGGGGTAATTTTCCTCCTGGCTTGCCATGACTCTAAACGCATCCCGAATTTCAAACCAAGATCGAGCAATTTAACGTGGACCGGAGTGCAACTTCGGACTGAAAAGTTTGCACTTTTCCACCGAGCAGTTGTACCTCTGTGCACTGGTGAGGCAATATCCACCTGTTTTCCACCGACATCGCAAATATGTTGGCTCATTGAGGCGATCTATTTCGCTAATGTCAATTCGCAGTTTTTACAACTCGAACCCGAACGACCCGAACGGATACCTGGTGCTTCTGATTGTGCAGCATTGGTTTCTTCGAGGGTTGGGACGATGGGGAAGGTTTCGTTCGCTCCGAAAACTACTTCCGTCTATCGACAATCTACTGGCCCACGCTGACTGGCACATTTCGATTCGCAGTCTTGAAATGGTGATGACAGGGCAGTTAAATGGGTGAAGATAGTGAAAAACGTTTTCCACATGGGGATGAATTACTGCAGGGCTGTCCATGTCCATTCCAACTGCCAATCGTTGGTGGAAATCGTTAGAGAAAGGGATAAGAAAAATGAAAATGCTATAACCTGATCAGCACATTTTCAAGCAGACGCAACTCGTTCGGATCGGGAAGATAATTTTCGATACTTGGTTTTATCTGTTTACACAAAACTTTATAACTATCGTGACGGGAATTGGTGAAAGATTCGAAAAATATAGTAGAAAAGCGCCGGGGCTCACCACCTCGACGGCGTGGGTTCGAATCCCAACCAAGACCGGACCCTTCCCTGTACGAGAGGACTGACTATCCACGTACAACAGGGAAACAAGTCTCGTAAGCCCTTAACGGGCAGGCATGACCAAGAGCTCGTTTCGCCACGAAGAAGAAGTAGAAATGTCTAAAGAAAATTATGTTTTTTTAAGGCTTTCTCTTATTGTGGAGGGAAAGGAAAAATGATTTCTTGTTGTGAAAAGAATAGAAATTGTAGTGAGCAACTGATTTGTTATGCTGTACTGTCCTATACGCTGTCGATTCGGGCTTAACTGACAACAATGGCAAATCATATGCAATGGAAAGTATTTTCAAACAAGTCATTGTGCACAATTTGCCACCGCCTTCATCGTAAAACAATTTTCGGTACAAATGGTTTCAATAGAAAAGTTATATCCTTAATACTCCATGAAATTGTTGCCAACAGGCGTTAATTCATTTTTTTTCCTTAACAGGTGGATGTATTTTTCACCCTTGGCTTGACTGACTGAGAACAAACGGAAAAAATATCTACAGAAATTCAGACATTCAATTCAGTCATAGATTAAACAACAAAAAGGGAACAACAACGTATGGAATTGACGGAATAGTAGAGTGCTATACGTCCCCTTTCTTTTCGTCGCATATCCTCATGAGCCGTATCTAATTCTCAATGGAGATGCAGAATCTTATCAAATATTCATGAAGTATTTGTCTGGTTTTATCAGTTATCCTGACAGGGTTTCGAACCCTCGGTTGCATCCTTGCGTATGAAATTTGCTTAGTTGGAACTAAGGAAGAGGGGAAAAGGACCGTTTGGCGGCGTTGACTATTAAAACCTTCATGAAAACGTCTGCGGGTTTCTGTTGTGAATCCTCTTGGATCTTCTTTTTCGTTTTCTTAACCTGACGTCCTTTCTTCTAGGCAACGGCAAGCAACTCGTAGTCAATTTCGTACAATCTGTCAGGACATTTTCGGCACCAGGGGTTCGAGGAGGCGACAAAAGGCTCATGCATAATCGTGTAACTTCACTTTCTCACGATGTTTCCTGTTGACACCCTGCCAACGTTTAGCGAATGAGAAGTCAGTCCGGGGCGGAAGATTTTGCGGAAATGATGTGCTTTGATGCTGTGTTTTTTTTTATCTTACTCGTATCCTCGATGGGACAAATCCGGGATAAAACTCAAAAGATGAACTATGGATTTGAACTAAATGGAATATTTTTCACTAACTACAAGATGAACCTAAGAAATGACAAAAATATTAGAGTCTCCGTTCTTTTAGGTTCTGAGAAATATCCCGTGAAAGTCCAAATTTGTGAAAATATTGGAAGAAAAATAGAAAAAAATGTATCAAGTTTGAAGGTTTGTAACTTCTATGATAATGATCGGAATTTTACTTCAAGCACCCTTGAACTACTGACAAATTGTATGAGATGAAGCTGAATGATATGAAATATTAAGCAATCCTGGAAAATGTTTCCTTTTTCCGTTTTTAACCTTGCTCCATTGCTAAGGATTGTAAAAGATTGTATTATGATGCATACCAACTAATACTCTAGTATCTTTTTCAACAAAAAAATATAAGTTTTTCTGCGCCCGAGCGCGACCTTTACCTTTTTTCATACTTTATATATGAAGCTTATAGTTTACCACCTACTAGGCGTCCCCATCATGTCATCATGTCTAGAAGTTTTCAAAGGATTTCTAAAATTTAGTTGAACAAATCATTTGACATAAATGCCTATACGGAAAACAAAAGTTGTGGATGTCCTGGAAAATTGTTTAGTGGTCTCTGCGTGCGGAATAAACGTGGAAGTGTTTCCAAACTTATACTCTATGAGGTTGTTAGCTTACGCTTTTGAAAAACTAGTGTTATGCCCTTGACGGATCTAGAGAACATTTAATAATGGGTAATGCATCATACAGTTATTTACTAGTATCGGCTTTAATGGCTATCCGTCTTTAGTTCATCAGTGACGATTCATATATCATCTGGATAAATTTTACGCTCAAAAGCGTTAGGATTCGCAAGGAAAAAGTTGTCAAACAGTTGAACAGTTAAAAGCTCAGTTCCTTATACAACATAGTTAAACAAAACAATTTATGTGGCAGAAAATTATACATGTTACATAAGTTTAATTGTGTGTGTGGTGCAAAACCAACATAAATGAACAGTGTAGGCCACTTAAAAAAATAATTTATTCCAAATCTGGAGAATTTATCTTGTAAAATATCTCTTCTGTTTGGATGAGATTTTTCGAATGCTTGCTCAACACTTCGCATGGAATTGATTGAAAACTGGAAGGTTATTAACACTCTGACGTCCGGGTACATCTATAGATGTAATGGCTCCGTTTCAGTCTGCATCCAATCACATCATTTTGGTGTGCTGCCAACGCTGTCTCCTGACACGCACCACAGACAAATATCAAATGTAAACAAATATCAAAAGGAAAGTAAACAAATTTCGCAGGGCACGTTGCTGTTCGTACGTAAATTCTAATAAAGAATGAAAAAGGATGATCAAACAGGGCGGCCAGATACGGAGGAACTAGTGCAAACGCGCCGGTCGTAAAGCGTTGCGACACCGTGAATTGTACGGACGTCAAAGTGTTAAAAGTTTTTAAAACATGCTGCTCAAATAAAAAATTACCGGCACAATAGCTGAAGATGGCACATGGCACAAACGCTTAAACACTTATATAGAATTTTCAATAGACTACACATATTGCTTTCGCTTTTCAAACAAACGGCAAAGCAACCGGAGTTCCGAAAAATCCAAGCGTAAAACAGTCGCCATGAATTACCCCTTTCTGGTCGATACTAAAAACTTCGGCTAAAAACCGGCTATACTATTGAACCCATCTGCCATCCGTTGAGTTTTTCCGGACCCTAGCTTCGCGAGTATAATATTGGATTCTAACATTGTCCACTCATCCGTAGTGACATGTATTTATTGGAGTTGAAGTTTTTCATTTGCCAAAGTTTCCCATGGGAAAGCGTATAGAAACTCAAACGTCACCCCGAGAACATTCGAACACGAAAAACCGGATGTCCGGTGTGCTCTCAAACGATGTACACTTTACGCTCTAATGAATGTCGTTCCATTTTAAACTTTGAAACCACTCCAGTTCGCTACTACAGTAGCTAACCGGTTTCTATCACTGCACGGGGATTTGAATTTTTGGGTGGCTAATTTATGTGCGTTTTAATAAACTAAAACAATCTCCGGGCAGTGAAATGGACATACTTCCGGGCCTGGCTTTGCGAATGGTCAAAATGAGACGGTTGTAGCACGGAACTGCAATTGATTTCGGATATTTGCATGTTGGAAAGCTGTGGGGCGTTTTAAGTAGGGGACGGAAAATTTCTCAGCCTAGGCAGATGCAGCGGGCGGGTGCTGTTTAGAATATAAAATGAAGGATTTATGAAGCTTCCCCGCTTTCGCAGATTCCGTTCCAGTCTATTATGTAGCCGATGCCGCCGAAAGCAAAGTTTGCGGTTGAGATGTGCCTTTTTATTGTGTTGATGAATACATATGCCAACGATCGGAAAATTCATGACCGTTGGAGTGGGGCAAATAGGTTTCTGTTTTCCATTTAAACTGTTTTTAATATTTTTCATTTTAACCGAAAAATCTGCCCTTGTGTAAGCTTATAAATGAAAAGTACGAGCGCAACGAAAATCGAATGAAATGAAAGCTTCCCACGAGCGAAACCACATGTTTGGGAAACATTTGCCTCATTATAATTCTCCGGAAGCGAACGGCAGGGAAAACACACAAAAACCGAAAACCTCACACCATACAAGGTCCCTCGACAAGGGACGAACCGTTTTGACGACGGACAGTGTCGATGGAGCCATTTTGTCATTATCGTCCACCGGCTCGGACATTGCAAATCGATTCCCACACTTCACCCTGGGGGGCAAGGAACTGAGGAGGGGCTTTAATGTATCGAATCATTATCAACGCTATGAATACACTACGAATACCAGCTGCATTCTGGTTGGAGGGACGTCGTGTTGGAAAACGAGGGAAACATTTCCAAACAGGGAGCATTTTCGATTTTCCGTCCCGTCGTTTGTCCAGTGGCATCGTTGCCTTGGGTGGGATGGAAATCGAATGAAGCCAGCTGCGGCGGAAGCCAGATTGGCAAGCACGAAGCTGTACATTTTGTATCCGTATCCATATTTTCCAGCCTTACATATACACACCAACGCACAACCAAACCCTGTGTGGCTGGTGTGCGTAATTTTATTATCCCGATTATTGCATATTTACAATCGCTCGGTGAAATATTATTCACGAACATGTTCGAGATCACGCGGTGGACACTGGCCTGCTCACGTATTGGGAAAACGTTTGCCATTTTCCGTACACCCACGATATTGGGAAAACGATTGCCATTTTCCGTACAACCACGGTATTTAGAGCACGCAACGCACGGGAAAGCGAAATTCGATTACAATGTTCGGTCGAGCATCATTTTGGGGCAGAAAATGGATCGTCGACGCGAGCGCGGGAAAAACAACCAACGTTAAATTGAGTTGAATTTTCATCGAGTTTCCACACCGCAGTGTTAGAGGTGTGAAGTGCAGGTGAATTGAAACAGGCATATCAGAGTATGTTTCCCCTATGCCTCTCATTCCTCCACAGTTCAACATTAACCAAAGCTATTAGCAGTCAAAACCAGAGAAAGAATGAAACCATCAGCGGACGATGGGTTTTTGGAAGCGAATTTGTGACGCGACTAGTGTCCACGTAGATGGCACATGTTGGCACCGATGTTGCAGACGCGGAAAAGTGTATTGCTTTTTCCACCATCGTTTCCATGCCGGGAACTCAGTCGACTTCTCCTTCAGTCGACTTCGGTTTGGCTCGTTGACCAACGGTGGTGTCGGTTTTTGGATGCCAACCGACTTCCATTTTCATCGCGTGGACGCTTCCGAGATGCGAATGAGGACCAATTTCCACATGCTACCGACCATCGGAGTGGAAAAGCGTACGTAGAGTTGTGCGGGAATAACCATAATTAAATACATGTTGCGAATCGATTTAATTTTGCCACCGCCTGCTCGGACGATGCGTTCTTTTGGAATACTCATCCCTACCACCCCACCCCCCTCACCCCTTCAAACAATGCGACTTCGAAAATGTCCTTTACGCTTCGACTCGTTCCGCAATGGATTGGGAAGACACCGGATCGTGTAGAATGGTTTCGATGGGTGAACCACAGGATTAGGTACATACAAACGCATATCATTATATGTTTGTGTGTGTGTATGGAACAAAAAGAAACGATGATAATGATGGTGATGATACCAAATTTGGGGCAGGATCAAGTGAGCCAGTCGTTAATAGTTTGAGAAAGGACAAAACGAATGAATTTCCTTTCGTAGGGCTACAACTTTTACACGAAAAGAGGGAAAAGCGCAACAAATTTCTTTGAGTCGTAATGAGGAGAACATTTTTTGTAGTAAATAAAACACAATTACAAGAATTTATAAAAATGGTTTAGGCAAAAGTGGAAACTTTCCCAACTTTAGAATGGGTGTGATAAGTGATTATGGTGCCCGTGGCGCAGCGGTAGCGCGAGGAAACACCACGCCACAGGTGTGGGATGGAATCTCGAGTCTGGCACCCTCCGGTATTACGATCGACTGACCACCGATCTATAATATATCGTCTTGCGGTCACCAAAAATTCTCTTCGGAGAGAGGCCTTGTCCCACTAGGGGATGTCGTGCCACATAAAAAAAAAATATAATGGAACTGTTTTTGTTTGGTACTCATGATTTCTTGTTTACAAATATATGTAATTATTTTGTTGTTGATGAAACAATTAGTTCTGTATGAAATTTTCTTATTATTTAAACAAGAAGGCGTTTCAACACTTTTGTTAGCTTTCCCTTAACAAGACTATTACTACTCTGAAAATAAGCCTCAATAACTGAAAAACAATTATTCAAACGTTTGGATCAATACCGGCATAACCGATTAAAAAAAAAGTTTCATTGTGGCTCAAAAACATAATATATATGTTTTGATATAATAGTTCAAATATATATCGAGTGTGAAGATGAATGAAGAATTTGTTTTTCAATGGTTTTTTTGAATAAAATATTCCAGTGAAAACGTAGCAAAATTTTGCCAAAAATTTGCATTTAAATGTTTAAAATTGGTATTTAAAATGTTATCAACGCATTCGTGACCAATATTATTAATTGACAGATTAATTGCATCTGAATAGCTGGCCTTGCAAAGTAATTCGGTTGTAAGAATTTGTCAATGGTTTTTTATGTAATGCAACCACCCTCAAAATGATCATTTCACTATGTTACTAAAACAAAAATTAGCACACACATCAAACAAAAGCTATTGTTGATTTTCAAATTATAGACTTGTGTTAAACCAACGTACAGGAATAGTTTTTTGTTCACAGAACCTAACCGTTCAAAAGTGTTGAAATAGTAAAATTCTTTGCTTTATTCTTGATCCGAGGCTGGATGTCAAACTTTGCTAATGTGTTTCAAATGAATGAACTGCATGTCTTTCTTAACATTATCCTCCACTGCTGGCATGAGACGTCTCCTTTATTTTGTTTCATCCCTCTTAAGAGCACCTCCTAAGAGCACACTTTTCATATAAAACGAACATCGTGAATCTCTACTGGCTTCGACACAATAAGGTCGGCTGTTCTTCCAGAATACAACGGAAGAAAAGCTGCACTTTGCATCCTTCGAAAAGGCGTAAAAATTGCGCCGTGCAAACGAAAAGCCCTTTTCATCCAGAGCACGCCACATCCCCCAGATGCATGGAGGGTGAATTAGTGAACGAAGAAAAGCAGGCTTTTATCAAAATTAACCAACATCAGCGTCCTCTATGCAAAGATGCCACCCAAAAAGCAGCATGAAGAAGATGCTCATTTTATGCCATGCTAACCGCAACCCGACGCCCACGCTAGCAAACGCATTTGGAGCGTAAATATTTGTGCAAAAATATTAGTTCGAAACCGAGCCCGTGCGCCAAGTGATGCACTCACCTTTTCGAGGTGCATCCGCCTTGCGACTTTCGGCCAGTGTTTCCCGTGCACTCTGCACCGTTTACGCTTAGACGAACCGTTTTCGTATGGAAATATATGTTCAAACTTCTCCCACAAGTGGATCTTTAATCCCCGAGAGTCTTTCAGCGGCATTCACAACGCTCGCTGCCGCTTTGTAGCCAGAATAGCTCACCTACAAGCTTCCTTTTAAAAGCTAGCAAATCGTCAGTGCAGGTGTATTAGATGAAAGACAGTTTGTTTAATACGGTTTAAGGAAGTGAAGTGGTGAAGCGTCTTGAATGGTTGCATCACTGATGGCTGCCGCGCATTTTAGAAAAGAAAAACAAAGTGTCCGGTCAATGCATGGTAGATACAAACTCACATGCAGCTTCGTCTGCTTGGGTGAAAACAAGGCATCATAAGAAAACCGACAGATACAACCACAACCACTACTACTTCAATTATCGTCATTTTGTTTTATCTATTGAAAAACTACAGTTTTTAATGGAGGAAACGCCACTTCTGGCTCTTTACTTCATTAAACCACGTGCTGTCTTGTTGACAATTTTAAACCACGCCTGATAGGGATCCTTCAAAGCCTCTCCTCTTGCAGAAAACATTTGCATGTCTATCTGCGCTCACTATAAAACTCATTAACATCAACTTCCCAAATGGAAACTGACTCGTTCTATGCATTTGGGACACAAACTTTAAGCAATTATGCGTCTTATCGGCATCCAGTGCAAAATAACACGAGTTGCTTCTCTTTTATAGATGTTTCATTTTATCTAGTTGCAACACGTTTTGTGCTTTGGATGACTCCATCAATCCGTTTCATTCCATATTCCAATGTTGTTTCACCCTAAATAAGAGAATCCTTAAAACTCTTGTGGTATGCATCTGCTGCAGTGTCAGGGCAGCTTTAAGGTGAGGATGAAGTTTGAAGATAGCAAACGTCTAGCAAGGGTCAACCGTTTGCCGAAGGACACAAGAACTATTGCCTCCTTCCCCATTTCCTTGTGCGAGTGTTGTCGGATGCATGTTTGACTTCTGCCAACCGGGCACGAACACTTTTCCTAGCCGAAAGTCATCCAGTGGCCGCTCGGGTGGAATTTGAAACCTCAACGGTTAGCTTGGTTTGAAGTGGAAAATTATTTTTTTTCCTGGTGCGACACCGGTCCAGATTTACTGCTTTGGTTGGGCCTTTGCGCAATGCCCTAGTTTAAAAAAAAGTGTTAGAGCAAACTATATTATGCACAGCCTCAGGAGGCCAAATGCCCCTCAAAGCTGACGTTGGAAATATTTTTTGAGGGACTTGTTGGCCAGGACGAACGAAGAATGCTAAACAAACACCGAAGTGATAGAAGACGCCTCGGAAAAACTGGGTCAACCTAATGAACAAAGATTGCATCAATTGGTGGAAATTCATCTTTTGCGTTAGCTATTATTTATTTTGCTTACATCTCCCCTAAAGTATGTTTAACATCTCCCCTAAGGTTTTAAGTTTTGTAGTAAAAGAAGAGGGCACCAAACTTTATCCTGCGTATGAGTTATGGGCGGACTCTGCAGACCGGATAGCATGAAAATATGGTGTTTCTCAAATACACGGTATGGTACGTTGTGAAGTATCGGACTTTACCTTGGATAGAGGGACTTCGACGTTCCGAGAGAAATAAATAAAACTACAAGAGGTTGAATTTATCGTTATATCCGATGAACTGGCACTTTAGTCCAACTATCGGTTCTTTATTTATACAATTTTTTTGGCTGTTTTATACCGGTCGGAAAGTATTTGTGATGATTATATAAAATAGTAGACGATACTACTTCAACATCAACTTATTTTTTAATTGGTTGAAGATATATCGGAAAGATTTCTGGTACCAGGTTGGTATATATCCATTTATCTCAATTTTACAAACTAACTTGTTGATCAGCTTGTGAATGCTGATTGATTGGTTAACGCCTGTGTTTTATTCAACGAGTTGGGTGTGATTTGTCTCTCAGTTTTGTTGGCTAATGTCGTGGTTAACACGTTGACTGTCATGTCACCCAGAAGTGGGTGACAGCAGAAATCAGTTCTAACAAGTTTTTGACCTATAAATAAATGAAAATGCAACGTAAAAACTATAGTATTATTTAATATCAATTCTTTGAGAAACTAAGTTTTTGCTTGGCCTTCAAAACTCGTTGGTTTAATAAATGTTTGAGGCATATTTTATTGCAAAAGATTGAACTAAAAAAGTGTGCTAAAAACGCTTGGCAGTCAACGTGTTAAATAACACGTAAACTGAAGTTGAACTTGTACAAACTACTTAAGTGTTTGTTGAACAAGATACAGCGTAGTTTTCCTATCACCGTTGTCTATTTGAGAATAAATAATAGTTGATTTGATTTTCAATTGACATTTTGGAAGATTCAATTGATGGTTTAAGCAATCAGTTAGGGTTCCAATAATATTTTGCACCAAAAATTGGGTAAATTAACGCATGCATCTTCGAATGAGCATTTGTTTTCTTTTTCTTGCTCCGTGTTTGACAATCGATACCATTTTCGATTCTTTTCGAAAAAATATGTTGGTCTTGAGTCAGAGGGAAATTTTTATTACAAAACTAGGTTTTTTAGGAGAGGTACCTGGCCCGTCAGCAGTCCCTTGCTCACCAACCGCCCTTTGATAGGTTCCATCCCATCCCCGTTACAATTTCTAGGTCTTACTACAGAAGGTAAATTGTGTTGACAATTGCCGAGCGGTAAGCGGGTTCAAATACAAATACAAATTGCGGGATCAAAAATTACGAAATAATCTGACCCGCTCTCTGTTCGACCACTTAACTGAAGTCCCCATCGATATAAATGAAAAGCACTGTTATATCGCAAAATGTTACCAAAAACCAAACCAAACGCGTCTATCGAACAGATCGGTTATTTGGAGGTTGAACCGAATTACAGCATATTGTACCGGTTTCTGTGCTTCGCAGCACATGAAACCGGGTACTGCAATCTTTGCAAACGGTTAAATGCTGTCAGTTACTCAGTCAACTGACAAAATGTGCGTAAATGTGTTTTCAATCGTCGAGTGACAAATAGATTTGCAATAATTTGCGTACCAGGTATTGATTGCAAGCGCATGGTAAATAGTGGTTTGCGATGATGTTTAATGTTTGTTTAAAAGATTTCGGTGAACACATTACCTCTCAGCTATTTTTTACTTTCATTTGGATCGGCTCACGAATAGTAGCGTCGACACGAAACGAAAAAACTGACAGCAAAACTGACATTCGCGCGTGTATTATAAATCTGTTATGTCTCGTGCAAATTAAGCATTAAACTGCAGCTACGCATGATAATCCACATTATTGAGGTTTAAATTGCGCATTGTTTCGGCCAATAGCATAAATCGACTCAAACAGGAACAAAACAATTCAAAGAAGCCAAAAGCACTTACTCGCAGCCTGAGCTTAACGAAAAAGCGAATGTTGCCGGTGCACATCCTTCTCTCTCCATACCATACGTGCCCATTCGCTGCAATTTCTGCGGCTCATTATTCCCCTCGTTTCCGGTTTCTTCTTCTTTTCTTCGTTCGTACTGCAGAATCTTTCCATGTGTGTGACGATTCACGAAAGGCGCAGTATCGGTTCGACATCCGGCCCACTCTGCCGCTTGCTATATCTCTTGGCTTATTCGTTTCGCGGAAGGTAAAGCTACCTGCTCGCACAACTCGGACATAACGTCCTATGCCACTCGCGTTCTCCCTCCCTTCCCCTCCATTCTCATTCTCACTCTGTCTTTCTTTCTCGTTTTCTCCCCATCCCTCTCATTCTCACCCAATCCCTCTCTTTCTTTGTTCACCACTCTATGTCCCTTACTTTCCCAACTCTCACCTCTCACCTTCCACAACTCATTTCCTACCTCCCTCCTCACATCTCCCATCTGGCACCACTGACGACCATCCACCCACCACCACCAACCGCCCACTAACCACCACCAACCAACCCACCAGCCACCTTTCATCTCCCATCTCCCATCTCCCATCTCCCATCTCCCATCTCGCATCTCCTATCTCCCATCTCCCATCTCCCATCTCCCATCCCTCATCAACAATCGTACTCTTTCTTACTTTGCCTGCCACATCTCCCATTGCATTCACACTGTCTCTCTCTCTCTTTCTTCATCTCTCTCTTTCTCTTTCTTCATCTCTCTCTCTATCTATTTCTTCATCTCTCTCTCTCTCTCTCTCTCTCGCTCTCGCTCTCTGGCTATATCTATCCCTTTCCATATGCCTCGCCTTGTCATACTTTCCATTTTAGGCTTTCTTTTTCTCACTATGTCTGCCTCTATCTTTACTGTTTGTCTCTCTCTCTTTCTCTCTCACTCTCTCGTTCTACCTCTCCCTATTTCTTTCTCTCACTCTTACACACACTAACAGAACTAAATTCCAACAATTACGCACAGAAGGATCGGTTTTGCTTAGCAGGCCCATTTTGCTGATTTTGAATTAGTAGCGACATCGAATCAGACTTCGATCGAATGATGGTTACTTTTCGCGCGCGTGTTTGTTGGGCCATGGTCGACCCTCGGAAGGAAAATTATTATATGGGAACTTTTATCAACTGTTTGATTTGGTTGCGTTCGACTAATGTCATGGAAAATGTAAATTTCAACAGTGAACAGCGTCTACGAATGTCTACCGAGACCAGTCCCTACCCTATACAAGAGGACTGACTATCCACGTACCCGAAGGATTACGAAAGAATTTATACACCAATACGAAACGGAAAAAATATTAGTATCTTTCTTACATATCATTTCATTATCTCATCCTTACTTGGGTCCATTTTATTAACGCCACAGTGGTCCAGTCGTTAACAGTTCGAGAAAGGACAAAGCGAATGAATTTTCTTTAGGGCTAGGGCTACAACTTTTCCACGAATCGAGGAAAAATCGCCACAACTTTCTTTGATGCGTAATGAGGTGAACATTTTTTGTAGTAAATAAAACACAATTACAAGAATTTATGGAAACGGTTTAGGCAAAAGTGGAAACTTTCCCAACTTTAGAATGGGTGTGATAAGTGGTTATGGTGCACCCAACACACCCATACAAAACCCAATAAATAGCGGAGCAGTAGCCTAACGTTTCTTTTGGTTCTAGGGTTAGATAGTAGGATTTAGAAATTTGGAGAAAGCCGGGAATGGTGAAAAGTCCTAACAGACAAAAACCTAATTTATCGAAACGGTTTGGAACGAAATCTTCAGTCTTACACCCAATCCCGAAACGCTAAAGCCACAATCGCAGAGCCGAGTCTCCAAACTCCATCGTGTGGGCGGTCAAAGCCGAGCCTTTAAACAATCGGAATCGGAAAAACACCATTGGGAATTCCGCCTGTAGCTGAGAAACAAATTCTCGTGCTTTGTTGTCCGTTCCGTCCGGCCCCTCGATGGGTGAATTTACGCTTTTAATAAAATCCAAGTGAATGAATGTATAAATGTAGACTCAAGGGATAGTCAGATTTTCCCTTTTCCTTCCATTTTACTAATTTTCCGTTACTCCTCCTGTCGGTGACCGAATGAAAAGGGAAGAAAATTACCCATTGCGTTGTCGTCCTCGTAGTTGTTGCCGATTGCGAGGGAACCGTTTTCGTGTATGCATAAGCTGCACACTTCAAATTCACACCCGTACCATAATTCATAGAAAATGGGTTTTATCATTAAGTTGTAAAGTATGCAACCGAGGGTTTCCACGTCCACAAGGGTCATGCGTGGATGGAAACGGATAAGGGCGGCAGGGGAGGACAAAACTCGTCAAGGAAAGTCGCCCCCGGACGATTTTAGATACTTCGGGGATTTACGCTCTAACGCCTTTGAACCATCCCCAACGGGATTTGGGTTCTGTGTTTGGATTTTCCTGGGGAATCCGGGTGAAGTTTTGCAATGGAATAAAACCCTCGACGGTTTCACCTCCGTCAAGAAGGTCTGTAGCAATTCATGGGAGAAAAACTTGATTGTAGGGGTTTTTGCTGCTGGGGGAAAAAGACTCACCACTGTGAAAACTGCGCCAAACTGCCATCGATGGCTTGAAAGGTAAGCAAGCGTTTGTTAAGATTATGAATTTTAATGTGAGGAATTATTTATTCAAACACTAAACAACCTCATCGTCATGTCTTAGTAGGCGTATTTTCCCTTCTGGAAATTCTCTTGAATTGGAGTGGATAACTTTGGAAAAAAATTCTTACTACATGCTCATCGCTGCGTGCATTACTATCCTTTTTTGGAGGGAGCCTAGCCAAAGAAAACTCGCACCTCGAACGAATAGGGAAACCCAACGAATAATTTGTATAATGACTCAAACCAGTTACTGACACCATCGAATCCCTGCGAGGCAAATGTGTGCCGCCCGTAAAAAGTTCCCAGCGAGAGATTTCAACTACGCAAGTGAAAAACAGAAACGCTGCAATGAGCATGGTGTTTTAGGAAGGTCAGGACAAGATACGGAGACGAGGAACTTGCAAGGACTTGGAATAAAGAAAAGTAGGATCATCATTGCCATATCATCGCCCTCGTTGACGTTGGAATCGGGAATCGTCCATAAGAGGATAGCACCATTTTTACGACTGCAAAAACTGCTTCTTCGGTCCAGTGAAAGGAGTCTTTCGGGGTGTTTTCTGGCTGGACAAAACAGCAAACGACAAACAGACATTTGCCACGCCAACATGAATCCGGTGTCCCCGCGTGATCGAAGGAGTGAAAAAGAGAATGCTGAGAAAAGAAAAAGGGCCAACAACTAATCCTGTGGTAAAGCAACATCTATGGAAAGGTATTCCCTTTTATTCATTCCCCATTTATCTCGGAAAAACTGACTAACAGCAAAACGTGCGCTTTCCGATAGCGACAGCAATAAAAAAAAATTTTAGAGCCAACTTTTATCACTAAACATGTACAGTTTGTGAAAAAAATGCTTGCAAATACACAAAACTGGCTCAGCAGCAGGCAACAAATGCATTTGGTCGTTTTTCATATTTTATCTTTCGCCAACACTCTCATGCGGGAAATTGGCCATTAAAGCGAACCACATTGCTCCGCATTCGATGTCTTAATTCGAAGCGATCTCCTTTCCCCTGCCGGAATGGAATACATTACCAAGAAAGTGGGGAGGAAAGTTTAGAGCAAACTTACGACTTTCGTAACTTCTGTATGCAGTGACGGCGTATAGAAAAGGACACACAGATAAAACAAATAATTAACACCTGCTGTGAGAAAGGCGGTTATGGAAGTCGTACGATTGCTGTGTTAAATTCGTTAAATGGCTATAAAACAAATTATTGATTGAATGTAATTTATTTTTATTTGACTTTATGTAGCTGACAATCAGACATCGAAAGAAGAATGCGAGATTGATAAGCTGATTACTAGTGCCAAATTCACCAAATCTAAAAAGTATCCTAACAAATACGCTGCCTTAAATCCTTATCTCTGGTAAACATTGAAAATCTTCCAACTTTCAGACGATTGATCGGAAATAAAAATAGATTAAAGATCATAATTAAGATCTTACCGCAAGCAAAGAACAACGTCTGAAAACGTGTTGCTTTAAAGTACCGTAACATTCGTGCATTAAATGAACCGAACCGAACTGATCCCAAATTCGATCCTCAGCAGACTGGTTTCTCTACCAAAACGACTATTTTTAAATGAGATAAATGTTAAACCTCAACATTTTGCACCTCACCGCTCGTTAGAATGTGTACGTTTTACGACCCTTACGAGACAGACTGTATAGGTTCGATTTTTTCGTAACGTGTAACCGTAAGTTTGTAACCCACCGCAGTGACTTCCAATGAGCTGTAAGACGTGGAGTTATGCTCATGGTTATAGATTAAAATTCCTTCATGATGCTGTGTGTGGGTGGGATTATATAAATGTGATAAAATTATGATATGAAATAAAATTATGAAATCTGCCCAACGGGGTTGTATTTTGAATCCTAAATTTGATTTCTTGTTCGTTCCTTCTTGTCAATCTAATCCCCTTTCCAAATCTTCACCGTAAAATGTCGGGAAATTCGGAAGCCCAACCAATATCCGGTCAACAATCAACGCCTGTTTGACTTCCTGGAAATGTTTTCTCCTCCTGCCGATCAAATTTCGTGGCACTCTAAGAATTTTCCAACGGTTTCCACGGAGTTTCCTAAACGCATGGCGAGAAACATAATTTAATTCGACACCATTAAAAAGCAATTTTCTATACAGGAAAAAGTTGGAAAAATGGGAACACTGAGCCGACTGAAAGTCAAACCCCCTTTGCCTTTGAGAACACCGCCGTGTGCGGAAAGCCGGAGGGATCGGAAATGATTTGAAAGCAACCGAAAAATTCCTTCGCAATCGCTCGGTACTCGGAAACTCTTCTAGGGGCTGGTGGCAAAAATTGAATTAAAATGTTGACAGAACGTTTTCTCCAAGCCCCGAGTCTTGGCTGCCGGTATTTCGCATTTCCGATAGGAAAAAGATGAAGATCTAGTTTTAAAGGGCTGCAAACAGAAAAAAAGAGGGAAAGTGTAATATTATTTATATTCTCCAGGATCGGTGGAATCTTGTGACAAGGGGGCAGAGCATATTCCGAACACATTGCGATCCGGTGCAATGTTGCAAAAAAGCCCCGACATTCGAATAGAGTCACGTTCGGGGTTTCATTTCTTCTTAAGCTATCCAACCACCAGAAACAAGGGGCATCCTTCGTTTCAATTTTTCCTTCATCAAACACGCACACATGCACCTATCATTGTGCAGGACTGACAACGAGGCAATAGGTGGAATCTGGCCGAGGACATCAAATGTGTGTGTGTTCAATCATACGTTATACGTAGCCGTCGTCCCGGCTAGGTGTTTTCGGAAGAATATTAGTGGACTTTATTGCTTGTAAGCGAGCCGAATCGAAACCAAACGACGGGGGAATCATTTTCCACATTAGGATAATTCATATGTTTTTCCCACAACGAGACCTATACATTTTTGTTGCATGCATAACGCCCCGTATGGATTGTGATTCCAGAGTTGGACCAACTGTTGGAGGCGCTCCAGAAAAAAACCCCTTTTCCGAACGATTTCTTTCTGTTTGTCCAGCATGTCTGTTTCCCAAAAGACCGAAACGTGGAACGTACTAAAAAACAATCATGAGTGTGTGATGACGTCTTCATTAGGAGCGAATAATAAAACAAGAATGCAACGCAACAGAATGGAGGGAAAAGGCTATTTTATTTTCGTTATAGAGGAAAATCCTAATGTTGCATTGCAAACCATTACTCGGCTTTCTGCCCAACTCGAAGTTCTGTTGAATCGTCAAAATAATGCCAAACATCAATAAAAAAACAATTCAGCTAAACAAAAAATATTCGAAAATATTGATAAGTAACGGAAAATTCCAACTACTAAATGAAGGATCCACCTCTACAATCAACTCTTTGAACAAGAGCGCGCACAAAAGGCTCAGAAAAATAACTGAAATGAAATGAAAAAATAGCTTTAAGTTAAAAAAATAAATCCAGAAAATCTTACGTTTAATTTGTATAAGAATATGTTTGACGTCGTGTAATAGTCCAGTCTCTGTTCGGTTACCACAAGATATTAATAAGATAAAAAATTTAAAAAAAATTGCAAAAAAAACATTTTCAAGATTAGATCAGATTTCAAGAGAGATCTTCGGCGTTTCATAGAAACATACACCGTTCAGGTGTATATATTGAATGTCAAACTTATACAACACATATAAAAAAACTATTGCCGTTGTAATGGCAGTAGTATTGACCAAATTGAGTCACGAGGTGAAAGATGTGTTTCCTCCACTCTTTAAAATAAATTTTTAGTATGCATAATTCAGCTTAAAACATACCGGGGCATTTTACTCCATCAGTGTATCTTGCCCCACTTTCCTCTACATTCCGTTTGGAGTTACGCATATTTGCCATCGTGTACCATTTCGCAACCCGGCGTGTATGGATGCCAGTTTGTGGTCGAGGTTGGTGTTTGCCGGGAAGGTGCGGGGCATATTCATAAATTGTAAAAAGAGTTCCCATTTTTATTTAAATTTTTCCATTTCCATCGAGCGCCTGAAATAACCTTGTTGTGAGCAGACATGGATGCTAAAGTTGCCTACCTCGTCTCGTTTTTCTGGAAAATGTGGCCTGGGCTTGAGAAGAGAAATTAAAACTCTTCTCGGTAAGTTCCATATCTTTTCATAGGACGTCCAACAGTGTCGATGATGGGTCGCTCATCCCCACCAAATTATGCATGATCTTTGATCGGACAATGAATTCCCATTTGAATGAAAATCGAAACACCCTTAACGCAGCTCTGTTTGTCTTTATTTTAATTCGGTGCAGCAATACTTCATCCCCGTTCATGGTAGGGAACCTCGAAAGGCAAGCTTCTTGAATCCAGGAAATTTTCGAACCGACCCGCCCACTTTCAGTGGGGGAGGATAATAACCTTTAGTAAAGCAGCTCGGGAAACGAATCCTTCCGTTATCGGTATCTCATCTCGAACGAAGTATTTTCCAAGTTTTCATCAACGTTGCATTAACACGATGAGCTGCGTTACCCTCGGATACGACTTGCCTCTTCCTATTGTCATTTCTCTCACACTTATCCAATGGTTTGGAAATCATAAATCAACTTTAAATTAACGACACCCTTGCCGGGGCTTGAGTTTGCATGATAAAAGGGAGGTCCCATTAAATCCATTGACGATTGCCAGGCTTCCGTGTGCTGGACAGGACTTGTATTTTCCATTATCCTTTCGTGCTTCATTCACTCCGGACGATGGTGGTTAATTTTTCACTACAAGCGTCCGTTTATTTGGTGGTGAAGAGACAAATTCTGCAAAATGAAAGCAATCGAACGGAAACTCGTACTGGATTTCCACACTTTCAATCTGATTCGCACCAAAGAGACGTTGCAACACCGTGCACATGCCAGCATCGAGTTTTCCACATCATTGTCCTGGTGATGATTTTTCACGTGACGCGCTTCCAACGAGTGGAGCGAATAATACAGCCGTTGCCAGCCAGCTTTGCCTCGAAAGCGGGTGATTTTGTCTCTAACACACGTTATTTTGAAATAGCTCATCATCTGTTGTCTCTAAAGCAACTGGTATTGAAATAGCTCATTGACAGTTGTCTCTAACGCATCTCATTTTGTCTCTAACTCATCTGACTATGCCTCTAACGCAGGCAAGGATAAAAATAAGGAAAAACCAAAGTAATTGTCGTTATGATACATTGTAAGACTCCAAGAACAATAAACATTATTATTTTGGTATACTTTAAAGTTATTCTTATGTATTTTTAAATAATTTTGCGTTTAATTTTTATACGTGCCTGCATACGTAAACAAGCACAACGTCCCGCTGCTACTTTTGGAAAGAGCCGTCGCGATTGCACTGATTCAAACCGATCTATCCATGACATTAACGAGGAAATGCACGAACACGTTAAATAGAAACGCTTAGATCCATGTTTCCATCCTGTTCGTGGAAATACCATTAAAAAACACACAACCGGTGGTACACTGGACGGAAAAACAGAAGTCATAAATCATCATAACCGGTGATTGAAACATACTTGCAACCAACCGAAAAATCTTCTCCCAAAAGAGGTTGGATTTTATTTTTTCGCGACGTGAATCGGAGTGATTAATTTTTCGTCAAGTGATTAATTTGCGTACGTACCTACATTCCGTCTTCGTCATACCATTAGTATCGTGTCCCGATGCGCTTTATGGATTTTGACAACGCACCTGAGAGAGCATAATTTATGCATCGTGAACCATATGTTGGCGAGAAAATTAAATTTTGATTGAAGTTTTTGCAAATGAAATACTAATGACAAATATTCAGAAGGAAAACGAAGGAGGTTTTGACACACTAAACCAAACAAAATATTTTTTCCTATCATTAGCTGTATTTCTTTACTATATCTTTGATATGGCTTCAAAACATACTGGATACACGTTTCTTTACTTTTTACTTTACTTCACTTTTAGAAACTAGTAAATGCAAATACATTCATTTGTATACGATAAAAAAAGTAATTGAAACGGCAAAACTTATTTACATGAAGAACATCAATATTGCTTTTCAAAGGAAATATGCTATATACAATGAAAATATATTAAATAAGAAAATAAAATATAGTAATTGTAGTGTGCATAACAATATCGCGATAAGTAGGCTAAGTAAAATTTAATAAATGAAGCAAGCTGTGCATCAGTATATAAAGAAGAAAATGCCAGCTTACAAGGAAGTTCAATCTTGGCTTCCAACTGGGAAGCATTTCAATAAATATAGAACCCACTATATAATTTAGTGTTATCCACTTTACAACATACAAACGTTGTGTGAGAAATTTCGGATGATCTACGTGCGATAGAAGTAAAACCTACACCTTGAGGTTCAGTTTGCTATATTTTTTTTCTCCTGTTAAAACCGATTCATTGGGCTTATCTAGCAATTCGTTTGACTTAGTTCCTGGTTTCTTTCACGTTAACCTTTTTTCTGATGCATCCCTCAAAGCCAGAATGTAGACAACTTCGTTACCTATGAGTCCAAGCTTAAATTATGTTCCGATCTTCTTAAATTTTACGCAAAATTATAACGAGAAGAAGGGGAATCAAACGGGAACGCTTTCTTCAAAAACATCCGCTAGCAGGTGTGTTGCATAATCGCGTGAAGAAACTTGCTCAAAACATATCCGCTCTTTGCACAAACGAGTCTTATCTTCCTGCCAAGAAACGCCTGCTAACACCAACGAGTCGTAGCACAGAAGCCATTAGCAGCACAAATAATAGTTTGTTGGCACTAGAGATAAACGGTTCAGGTTGGTAAACTCCTGAACCACAGGATATTAGGAAATCGTCGGTCCAAAATGTGCACGATGACGATGGCCAAGGCATTCGTCCAAGACGACACTTCCGGAATGAACGCCCTCGCCCAATAAATTAAACGTATAGTCTCGTAAGGTTCCTCGTGAAGTATCCTCGTGATTTGATCTGTTTTCCGGTATAACTAGTTCGCCAGAACGCTTTTCCATTTATTCATGCCGGGACCGAGGGCACAAATCAATATTGCAGACTCTCCAAAAATAAATGCTAGACAAATAGCCATAATGAATCAGTAAAGATAGCAGCCAAATGTCCTGCCGGTTGCAAACACCCTTCTCCATCCATTTCCTCGGACTCGAGAAAATGTGCCTTGACCCTTTTGGACGACCCGCGTAGCGTAGTAGAGCTAATGAGAGCGCCTGGGGTAAGCCTGGACTAAAATGGCACAAGTTCGGTCCCTTGGTATCGGACGGCCTTTATATACAAGCCGAACAACTATGCAAATGGCACAGTAAGATACGGTGGCCTTTCAGTTCCGAGGCCAAAGCAAACATCATTTCTTCGATGCGTTCGAGGACATCGACAACGTAAATATATCCTTCCTCCCTCGACTGACCAATCGAACCTTAGGGGCCACGATAAACCTACAATTCACCATGCGTAGAAACAATCCCGTTTTGGCGCATCCAGTTATTCGCTTCCGCCCCGGTCCGTTCTAAGGATTTACGAAGAGGCGGCAATCCAAAACGAGAGGCCGAAACATGCTTCTAAATTTAGTCCCTAAGCCAATCCGATGGCCATCGATTTTCGTAGCTTAGGGTAAAACTAATTAGACATTATAAAAGTGTCCCCTGGTCGGATATTTTACAACATCCGCAGAGGAGATTAATATTACCAATTCGAAGAACCATTCGATAGGTTCTTTTCTCGACTGACAACAATTTTGAATTCACCTCTTGTCGTTTTTCGATGGAGGAAAATCGAACCAAAAAAGCACGTACAGGTTCCGTAGAGGGAAGGGTCAGTTCTGATTTTGATATCTTAATCAAAGCCAACGGTAGGACTTCCGCTTTCCTACGTTGAAAAGCGTTAAATAAACAGTGGGGAAACACAAACCGAAAAGAATCGGGATGGTTTTTCCTGTTTCCCCTTGTCGAAGCACTGTTTTCAATGTGGTGTGTTAATACGATTCATCGAATAAATTATCCTTACGTCACCGAACTTTGGAGGGTTGTTGTAAAAGGAGGTTAGCACTCCATTTACGCTCCATAAAATGGACTGTGCATTTGTTGCGGGCAAAAGGTTGGTTGGTGATTAGGTTTTCTTTTTGTTTCTCCTCCATCTTATTGTCTTTTGTCCTTTAAGTGGCAATGGCCTCGAATTGCACCTCCGCGTTGATTGATGGTGGTAGGAACCAACACACCGGGGGATGGTCTATTAAAAGGAAGGCCAAACGAATTACTCTTCCGTATTCGCCGAGTTTGTGTGGGTTATGGAAAATTGAAGTGGAGAATTAAGTTGCTAGCAGATAGCAGAGCTCGTTTGTCCTTCTATTAGGATGACGACATTCCTGTATCGAGGGACAGGCCCATCGTTAACATCTGTTACGCTTTAGAGTAGTTCATTAGTTTGTTTGAAATCCTTTTTCCGGTAGAGAAATGCGAGAGAAGTGATTTGCTAATATGCAATTATTATTGAACGTTACAACTATAATTTCAAATCATTTTCAAAGTTTACTTTTCGTAGTGAGTTTAAACATTTGTTGAATTTCGTGGGACGACAGGAATTTTGAATTAAAAAATATTGGAACAAAGCAAAGCCCAATTTGTATAAAATTTTCGGTGTACTAGAAAAGAATTGGGGAGCCTTTATTAACAACTTTTTTGATGTTCAATCGAAATGAAATACGACAAATCGTACTCAATTACTTATTTGTTTTACTTGGGATTAATCAAAATCGCTTTTCTGAACATTTTCAAAATAATTAACAAACAAATGGAATAAATCTTAATAACATGTCATGATTATAGCTCCATTTTCTTCGAAATGTTCAAAAAGTTGCAGAAATATAGATGACATCACAAATAGAATCTAGAATAATCATCATCATCATTATTAATCTTATCATTGTCGCCCTCGTACACGATAACAAGATCCGTGCGCCCGATAGATGTACAAATAAACGATCGGAAATCCCAAACCTTCGGGACGAGTGAGTGTTAAATGTTCTATCTTGCGAAAACCTTCTCCAAGGCGTTAAACCATAGTTTATGGGGGGTTTTGGCGTCCAATGCACAGTAGAATAATAATTCAAGCGAGCTTAATGCTTCCATTTTTACATTCCATTACCACGCGTAGGACATTTTAAAAGAATTCCGACAAAATCATCGTATCGCTTGCAAGATTTCGAAGTGCACGATCCGTGATTATATTTTTCCATCGCTTTGATTTCCCACTTACATTTCTGATGGCGGCTTGCGCCTTTCCACCTCGGTGAACTAATGATCTTCGATTATAGAATTTCTCGTTGGCAATTTCTTGTGCGCTTTTCTCCAGAGATTTCTTGCCTTAGTCTCCTCTCGCATTTAAAATTGCTTCGATTCCAAAGCGAAGCAAAAGGGAATAAACAAGCACTATTCAGAGCAAAAGGGCATCGTAATCACTTCTCCATGGTGGTAAGATGTTTGCACAAACTAATATTGTGTATGTGTGTGTAATATTTTCGCTGCTCGTATCGTATTTTCTTATCTCATCAATGATCCGTTGAAGTGTGTCCAATGAATAAAAAACGAAAAACACACTCCGCGCAAAGCCACAGTACCTCACACTTTAATTCATTGTCGTGTCGTCCGGCGAAAACAAATTTCTGGAAAAATAAACCACGCTTCGGCAGTCGCAACAGAAACATTGAACGATCTTGATACGAGGAAACAGAGTTCCTTAGGAGTAAGGTTCGCATCTTCCACGAGGACTTAGAGCAGAGACATGGATGTAGATGAAACTTCCACTTTTTTTTTGCTTTGAGCGGCGAGATTCAAGGACCTCGCTGTTGGGAATTGATCACCGTTGGGAACACTCCCGACATTTAGCGAAACAAGGACAAGGACGGGAAACCGATGCAAACGGACAACGCTTTCCATCTCGGTTGTCGGGCAGACTGTTTTCCGGGGAAATCGGCTAAATTGCTTCTTCCGGCGCACCATCGGACATGTTCTGTCATCGATAAAGTGGAGTACGATGACAAGGACCAACTGCAGTTGCGGCGAATGGTGCAAAGGTTCACCTGTACTCTCGCTTCTGACCCGAACCAACCTTGACCAGTTGGTCAAGGGAAAATGGCGGCTTGACGCACGGGGCTTCCGGAGACGCAGGAGTACGTTGATGATGATGATGATGATGGCGGTGGTTCGCAATGTGGTTGTGGTTGCGTGTGGAATTGCTATTCGGGTGTCTCATTTCGTTCGCCCATCAACCGCTGTTGGCACGGAATCGGAATTGGAACCCGTCCGATACTCCATCTACACACATCCTTCCACTCGCCACCCCTCTCCTCTTCTTCCCTAGGCTTACAGCAAGGTGCCACTGATTGTGACGGTGATGGGTTCGCTCGGTTCGTTAGTTTTCCCGGTGAATAGTGTTGGCATTCGGCACGAAATGATGTTGCACTTGCCGGGCGCTTCCGGGAGCATATCGGGGGGCAGGTAACACCACGCTACACTCCAACCCCGCTGCCGCAATTTGAGGGCTTGGATGTTGTTTTTGCGGTTATATTTTGATTTGTCAAAGCGAACACACGTTTCATTATGTCATCACGTGGCGAATTTGTTACTTCCAACACACACATACACTGGGTCAGACTTGTTTTTCTGTTTTTTTTTTATCTTTCTGTTGCAAAACAAATATGAATAATGTATGAAATATGTTACATATAAAAGGAATCAGGCAAGTGGGAGTTGTTTTCATGGCGTGACCTCTAGAGACCTCTTCGAAAACGAAACATTAAAATATGCTCTGATGAGGTGTTACATACAAAGTAACTTATCAGCATCGGACACGAATTGCGAAAACTCACTCTGGGATCCATTAGACTCCTGAAAGAAAGAGTCGGAGTAGCAACGTTTTTATTGAAATTAAAAGATTCTTAATCACCTAAACACCGAGATTGAGAAACTGGACAAAGCAAGAAGGTCTAATGGATGGGATGATGATCCCCCCTCGATGATGTGGTTTGGGAAAATTAAGACCGCCCCGAAAAGGAAAGAACAATGACGATAACAATAATTATACGCACCGCAGCCGATGATGAAGATGATGATGACACAAACCCATACCAGGACGTGAAACAGGGCCTTAATCGAAGGAAGGAAGATGATGCCAGTAACCATTACCATACGTTGGAATTAGAAAAAAAGCGATCCTTAACGAGCATACCCTCAAAAGAAAAGGGGCTAACTTGAAACAATAAATGCAAAAAAGGGGTTAAGATTCATTATGGCCTGACTGTATTCATTTTCGGATGCAATTTCCTTTATTATTCGAGGGGCATGACATATTTTGATGCCAATTGAAGCTGCTTAAACCATCCAATGGGAAAGGGAATATATACTCAGTTCTCCGTGCCTGTCATTGCTAAAATAGAGCAACAAAGATTGTGTGTGTGTTTACTTTCAGTGTTATGCGACAATGATTATGCTGACGATGACATTAGCGGAAATGACCAATTCTCCAAGTACCTCTTTCATCCCTCTGGTACCACGCTTGAAAAATCCATCTTTGGTACAGGAAGCAGTAGAAATTTTCCGGTTGAGCCCGGTGCGATGCTGCGTCACGTTTTGAGCACAGCATTGTTTGATGACGAGCTTGAAATGACGCGGAAGAAGAGTTCGTGCGTTCGCCCTACGGTACTCACAAGCTTTTCCCAACGACGAGGAGTTTTGTATAATTTGGTGCACAACAAACCCTTTTTAAGGGGCACTATGTGAGGATGCAGGTGTAGCGCCAAGGAAAGATTGAGTTTTCATTGTTTTTCCAAACGTGCAGAAGCGTTGATTGATGCCGGGCACGTACTAAAAGCCGTTTGATGTTGAACACGCTGACAGGCAGGTGCTGGCAAGGGGAAGCTCTTGTAAGGAGTGGCAGTGATCGGGAAAAGTCAACTCGAAGGGTTATAACATCCCATGTTGAGATGAGTGGCACTTCCTTCAAGAGTAGACCTAGACATAAAAGGAATCAGGATACCAATTAGCCCGCGGAAAAAATAGTTACCGCTAATGAAAACTACTTTCAAGAATGGGCTTGAAAAATTATAGTGAGACGTGTGTGTGTGTGTGTGTACAAGGGAGCTTTAATTTATTTTTATCATTTTAACTACAGACCCAACACGGCACACCAATGCTACAAACATTACCGGTGCCAAGTGCTTTCTTGTGTGCAATTTTCTCAAAAACTCGAAACCTGATAACGATGAGCCTCTGACTTGATAACTTCACTAACTACACTTCAATGTAAGAGCATTCGGGGGAAAAATAATCAAACATAAGCAGACATTTTAATGCTTTACAGGGATGCGATGTTTAATTCTTTCGGCGAATTACTTTAAATAAATGTTGCTCATGCACACGTCGGCGTCGACTGGTTACAAACAGTTTTGATATGGAGATTTATGCAACGACACTGCACGTCATTGTTTGCCTTGCCACCTCGTTTTCCTGCCTAATTCTTCCAACAGTTTTTTCGTCTACCATTTTTATCAACACACTTTAGCTGTGACACTGTTTTTTTTCTCAAGTGTTTGCTCGGTATCTCTTCTTTCTTGCCTACCTCAACATTTCCGTCAAGTTCAAGTCCGACCAGGCTGCAGTGTTTCATAATATTTATAGAATCGGTGATTTCTTTATAAATATTAAATTCACCAATTAAAAGTATTATTTTTTTTTTAAATATATAAAATTAACTCAATTCTTTACAACCAATCCTTGTCACGCTTGTTGCGACCTCGCGCATTTCCCGCACAAAAAATGGTAGTAAGTTTAGTGCCACTTTCCACTGTGATGCCGTGTTGTTGTGGGTTTGTTGTCGTTTTTGCCCTAAGAAGACTCAACGCGAAAAATGTTGCTCCATTAAAACATACCACCACCCAGAAAGTGCACTAAAATGTCTCCCCATGCTCTGGCCAGACCAGGTTGAAATAACCCGGTATGACACAACCGTTAGTTGTGCTTGTTTCACCAGACGCAAATCTGAGGTATGGAGCGAGGTTTTACATTTAATTATTTATTTATGAACTTAGTTTAGCATAATTGTGTGACCTTCCCCGATCCCTCTTCTCTGTCCCTTGCTCGTTTAGAACCCAGTGGTTGGTCGTTTTCGCAAAGGTGCTAAAAATGTACGCTTCTGGTTGGAAACGAGGAAACATTCAGGGTTTTCGATCGCGTAAAGCTGCGGATAGACGGATGCAATATTTCAATGCAATGAAATAAAATTTGACATTTCTATCCAAAATGACAGTCATTGCAATATTTCTATGCGTATTTCATTGCAACATTGCAAAGATCCAAACGGGGAGGTTAAGCATCGAAATATTGCTTTCACTGTCATTTTTGGTAGGAATGTCAAATTTTATTTCATTGCAGTGAAATATTGCATCCGTCTATCCGCAGCTTAAAACAATGTTTACCATAATCCATTAGGATAAAGGCTAAATTTTACCGAACGCAGTTGAAAATTGTTTATTGAATTGTCGATTTTAAACAATATTGCCTTCAAGGAACAACATTTGAGCACAGGTTCAGTTTTGTTACTTTCCGCATTCCTTTTTTAATTGGGAATAACTTCAATTGAAAAACTGCGAAACTAAAAGATACTACTGGTTCTGGGCATCATAAAGCTTCCTCCAATTTTTACCAGCCTCGTCTATCGGGGAGCATGGTGCTCGTAGAAAAGAGTAACATTATTTTATCGAGAGGATATTGGAACTAAAATGATTGCAAAAGATTTTTTTAGACCAGTAAAATCGACGTATATTTTCGATACCCCAACTTCCGACCTGTTCAAAAACAGTTGTCACTGGCTTGTAGTTTTTTTTTTTGCAGCAGCAGAATCCACTAAGCAACGCAAAGGGATGCCCTTGAGGGTTTGCCCTTCCGCTCGAAGCGTTTCGATATCGATCTCGGAACAATAATATAATTGGTATTAATGCACAGAACCGTCGTTTCGTTTCGATTCCGGTTGTTGCCACGAGGGAGATTGTCCGGATTTCCATCCCCGTGCCAGTTTCCGTTGCCTCCCAGATTTAAGGGGTTGTTGCTCGATGCAGAAGGATAGCTTTTCAGTTCTAGTTTAACTCAAATGGAACCGAACCTCGACGTCGACCAACGCTCATGATGACAACGTCGACGACGACGTCAGCTGCCACCTTTTGCCGATGGTGGTTTTTCAATCGTGTTGGTTACCAAAGCACCATTTGCATATTTGAATGCTGGTCACTCTTGCACACGGCAGCCACCATTTCATGCGTAAATCGTCGCTTTTGCCGAATCGAACGCACGTTTTCAGAGATCTGAATCAAATGGACTGCGAAAAAACAATGACAACTACCGTTGCGTTCTGCAACGCTTCGGGAAGAACAGCATAAACGCCATTTATTTCCGATGCCGTTGAGCGTCGCGAGGCAAAAAAACGGGACACTAAATACCGTCTCATATAACAGAGAGTGGAGTGGAGTTTTCGTTCCACATGTGTACTACCGCAACGTTTAAACCGGCTGAAAAGCAGGACCCTTCAGAACCCGACACGTCCATGACGATTGAAACGATTGACGTTCAAACCAGCTCCACTTCTGTCATTTACGGACAGCGGGGGAGGACAAAGAACCGGAAGACCCCGACTCGCAGGTTAGTGCACGATTTAGTCCTTCGATTATACCCTGCGGACGATGGCGGCGAGAATTGGCAATGAATTGGTATATTGCGAATGATCGATCAATTAGCAAAGCATTTTCAAGCTGCAGAGAGTATGGGGCTCACTTCTCCCATCACCTTCTCTCACCTGTCCTGGTGCAACTCTTTCTGCTTTAATAAAGCTAATCAGCTGAATGCATCGTACGCAGCTGCGGTTGATGCTAAAAGGATGGCAAATAATGCAAGAAGCAATACGACAGGGTGTGCTTGTCGTGTTTTTTACCTTTTGGATCCTTCACCGAGCGCAAAATGGGGAAACATTTATTTGGGGAAGTGATTGCGATGTTTTGATGCATATTAAATGCACTTCATTGGACTAATATATAAAAGGGAGGTTTAACACACACAGGGTTTGCCTTATACGACATACAGCGTTTGCCTGATTAGGTTTTCTTTCAACTCACTTCCTACCTCCAAGACTGAAGAGTAACATCGGTTTGATTTAGTTTTCATTTATTAATTCGTATTACGCTGAAAGTATCCTAAATCATTGGAATGTGTTGTTATTGTATCATTGGCATGCGATTGACGGAACACGTTGAGGTTTTTACCAACTAACTAAATTATTGATCATATATTTTAAGGGTTACAAGGAAGACAATAAAACGCTGAACATTGACGAAAAGTTGCACATCATATTTACATTCAAGCTTATAGACAACATAGGAACATCGCGATATTTCTAAATAATGATAAATAACAGAAACAATACTATTTATTTCTACATTAATTAATACATCTTAAATGCTATACTATACAAGGCACATTCTTCAAGGGATAAGTTATGTCTTTGGCCATTTTCATTATGTAACCTCCGCAGTCTTGTTTTGTGAACATTCGTGAAGCATTTTCAATAGCGTCAATTAAGCTACATTCATTATGAACATTGATCCCAGAATTCTCCCAATCGTTAAACATACTGTACACTGGATAGAGAAATAAGGGCGGTACTAGGGCCAGTAACAGCTATCATGGCGGAGTTGGGCGATCTGTGTGTTTAATGGTGACGATATGGCGTAAGAAACACGTAGAACCGTTGACCGGAGCTAGCCAATCCCTAGACGTAGAGTGTCAGCTGTGCGTAGAAATCCTGCAGACAGATCTGCAGCTGTTCGAACGAGGGTCGCTCCATCGGTAGCATCGTCCAGCAGTACGCCATTATTTTGAATCTGTAGCGAGAATAGAAAGTTAAGAGTTTTTGAAGACTGATTTAGGGGGTCATTTTGGGTAATGTGCAACTTACAGCTCATCTGGACAGTTGATTGGCTGCGCTAACCGATAACCATCAAGCAGATAGTGCTCCATCTCAAACGGATCGACCTATGAGGGAAGAATGCAAATGCTATAAAGCACACCTTTGAGAGGGTTTTGAGTGTGAGGAACCTACCTCTGCGTACGGCTGTCGCGCCAGGGTACACAGTTCCCACATGAGAACACCAAACGCCCACGTATCGGAAGCTTCACTGAACTGTTTGTACTGGATCGACTCCAGTGCGAGCCATTTGATCGGTCGATTTTCGCTGTCCCCAAGGCAGTAGTAGTCGCCGGGGAAGAGATCGCGCGAAAGGGAGTTATCCGCCAACTTCACTCGCAGTTGATCGTCAATTCTGCAAGGAATGAAAGGTAAGAGTGGTTAGAAAAATGCCCTTGGAGTTACGATCGTGATGAGTGGTAATACTTACACACAGTTACGGGCCGCAATGTCCTTGTGGATCACACCGTGGCTGTGCAGGTGTCCTAGGGCTTGTGCGAGCTGGAGTTGAATCTTGACGATCTGGATCGTGGTCAGCGTTCGGGCCACCGGTTCCTGGAGGAAGATCTTCAGGTTGCGCGAGTTCTCTGGCGCGAGGTAGAGTAGGAATGGTGCCGTATGGTCATCGATCGAGACACCCAGGACGGAGAGGATACCGGGATGTTGTGCACCGTACAAGCTCATGCCTTCGTGAAGGAGGAGCGAGACCTGGATTTGGGACGCGTGCGGTCCGACGGTTTTCACCAGCACTTCCTGGCTGTCGTTGTAGCTGCCCCGGTAGACTCTCCCGAAGGTTCCTTCCTGAAGCAGGCTGGAGAGGCGCACCCGGCAGCGTTGCACGGTCAGCTCGGAAATGCGTCGCTGCAGTTCTTCCGGTTCGGCATTCGCGTAGATTCGGGTGCGGGAAAGGGTTGCTATCGTGGGAGCAATAGAAGGTGGTGATAGGATCGACGAGGGGGCCGATGGAGCATGTGTCTGAAGGCGCTGGAAGCTGGAAGTACGGATCGGTTGGGCGTTGTGTGGCTTGCGGTGGAATGATCCTCGGGTGCAATAAGCAATCAAGATGATGAGTGCCACAAAAAGAATCGCCAGAATCCCGCCGATGAAGAGCGTGATCAGTCCATTCTGACCGTTGGACGCGTTTTCTAGTAGGTAAGGATCCGGTTGGTTTGCATCTGGATGTTCACTGGGAAACGGGGCAATAAAAAAGTTCAGTTTCGACGTTCAGTTGTCAAAACACCTTCATGTTCGCACGACTTACCTCATCAAGCAGATCTTCTTCCGTCGAAACACCAACTCTGTTGCGTTTCCTGTGAGTCGATCGAGTGTCACTTCCACCGTTATGGTCACGTCAACCTCGGCCGTTTCTCGTCCACTGCAGCGCAGGCCGATGGCAAACGTTTCGATATGCTCCGGGATTTCACCCTGCTGGGAGATATTCATCGAGGGCTTCGGCAGTGCGATCGGATCCGGCGAAACGATGTTGATCTGGTAAGGAAGCGGCCTTTTGGCCAGGCTCTGCCAGGTGAATGAGATCTCCTCAACTTCCGCCGGAACGGGAACCGTGAAATGAAGAGCATACTCGTTCACCTGACCCTCGCGGACGTAGTAGATTTCCGCGGAAAGTCCTTTGGAAAAGAAGAAGGTTAGATAGGTTAGTGTTGTCATATGCGAACAACCTTTTTAATTACAATGAAACGGATAATAACGATGTTCCTGTAATCCTAGAACCTAACTGCTTCACAGTATGATAAAGCCACACGAAGGAGCAGAAGAGAAATTGAACCACGGGGACAAATCGACAGTGTATTACGGACGGTCTATAATTCAGGATTAATTTGAAAGTGGTTGAGCTCTTGCGTTTTCTTTGTTTATCATCTTCGCTGTTTCATTCCAGTTGTAGGGCCATTTCTCTGACACACTAAGGTACTTTGGCGTTTGTAGTGGTCACAAACAATGCTGAATCTGGTTCTGGTGGGAAAAACAAAAAAACAAAAATGTGCAAAGAACCGACGAACAAGTGGAAATAAAAAATGGTAAAAAATTGCAAGCTAACAAGGACGCAAACACACATCCACCAATTAAGCATAACAGCGAAAAAATACATATTCCTGTGGGACAAAAAAGGGCGCGTTTGTTAATTTTTCCCCTGGATTTATATCGCCACCGTCCGCCGGCAATTATCGCCAGAGAATTACGAAGCGCTTGTGTACTGTTGCTTAATACGGCAGTAAGCTGCTATAAAATAAATTTTAATCCGCTCAAATTGCATACGTCCTGACCAAACAGATAAACAGTTATGACTACGTCGTCCATTTTTTTACCTGCAGTAAAGTGTAGGAGCTTTTCTACTATTTAGGTACTATTTTCAAATTAAGTCAGTTTATGCAATTATAAGCATTCGCACTTAACGCAAAGGATGTTCTGAGACATCCAAACACGATGAAAGCAAAATATTCTCATCGTCGAAGCGAGACGTTTTTGCGAGGGTTTTTGGCGAGATGAGAATGAAAATACATTAGACACGCACCGTAGCGTGTCATCATCATCATTATCATTGTTGGCAACCTCGTTGTAATCATTTGTTTTCGTCCGGTGCTGCCCCATTTCTACACTCAGTTTTCCACTGCGAGAAACAGCACAGAGAGATAAATCACTGCCAAAACAACGCTGGGACCGGAGGTGAATCTTGGTGACTTCTACATTGGATCATCCCCACCGTCTTCAGCTCTCTCAGTGAGAAGTAAAAAAGCTGTGGTGACATTAAATGATGCATAGCATACTGTGAAGACAAGCGTGCCATTTCCAGTTGAACACGAGACTTTTGGACGCCACTTTTCCACCGAGAAAATCGTTCATCACCCGTTTGCACCGTGATGGTTGTATGTAGAGATACCTAGAGTTTAAAAATTCTACTGGCTATCTCGTTATGGATTTTGGGAATAAATTTGCTTTCAATCGAAGTACTGAGGTTTTATCTAACAGTTTACCAAGGCCCAATGCCGTCCAATACACACCACTATCAGCTGGGCCCCTTTTTTCGGTGGGAAACTAATGGTGATGCCATAGGGGAAAAGAAAACAACATAAATCTGATCCCTGGCTCTGGCTGGTTGATCCGTTGATTTATTAAAACCTAACTGCTGAAGAGAAAAGCAACTGCTGCTCCTGTGAAGCTGGTGGCTCCTGACGAAAAGATAATAATAACAACCAACGAAAAAATTAAGAGATAATCCGATTAATTGTAATAACAATCCTCCGCACACTGTCTTGCACAAGGCTGCACACTCGGCTCCTTTCTTCGTTGTTTACGTTATCCCAATTGCATCCCTTCCCAAGTTTGCCGACCGGTTAAGGAAGGAACAAGTTGACACTTCGACGGCGATTTTACTAAATATGTACTTTATGATTACGCAAAACATAATCGAAATTCAAATTAGAAATAAAATCATTATCACGACTCACTTCGAGCACGTGGTTTAAAACGCGAAAGGTGGCAGATAAAAAAACGAAACAGTAGGAAAACTGACTGAAAACTTAGAGACTTGAAGTGGGAAAAAACCTTGAATTGTGATACCAGAGATTTTACCCACATTTTATTTTCTGTAGATTGTTAATGAACTATTGCAAATCTTTTGTTTCCTTGATTACCCTTAGTTCTTTATTGATTTTATTCAACACATAAAATATATAATATCGGGCAAGCACTACTTACTGTTTGATTTAATTTATACAAGTTTCAAAAGTAAGTTCGTTAATTTCAAGACTCCGAAAGTAAATGCATTTCCCTGGAGATTAGCGTGAAATACCTTATTTTTAAAATGTTAGTTGTTTATTGCCAATATTTTATGATGAATCTGTTATTTGCGTTTCATTTGCGTATGTAGTGAAACTAAAGCAGTTCAAATTCTGAGACTAGAAAATGCAACGAAGAATCTTTTTGTTTTTATTTGAGAAACTGCAAAGTGTTTGCGTTCATTTTCCTTGCTCGCTTTCTGTCTGAGCAAGATAAGAAACCGGCTCTATATAACCTACCTCGGGTTGTGTCCGGTGAAACCCTTTTCCCGTTGCAAGGCCCTGGTCCTTTTTCAATTATAATCTGAGCACACGCCGCTTAAAATCGTCGTTATGATTGGGAGTGAATTTGTGTGTTTTCAATTTCGCTTTTCTTTTCATGTCGGACATCACTTGTACTAAACGAACGAGGTGTTGGAGACTTAAGGCAAGGGTTTCGAAAGGAGAATGCCAGAAGATGGAGGGAAATGGGGAAAAGAGTTTTCTTAGTGAGGGAACGGACAATCCGCGGTTCCCAGGGTGATGACAATCTGGCGGAACGGAAAGTTTTATTTCGCTTTTCTGTCTACGTGTAAACTCTTTGTTCGTTGCGGGTTATATTCGTTTTTTTTCTCCTCGTCATTTCATTGTAACGTTAGAAAGGGTTAACTCAAACTTCTGAAAGGAGTGAAGTACGCTATCTTTGTGTGCAAATGGCATGATTGTTTTTTGAGATTCGGTAAGTGAAATCTATTAAATTGTCCCTGTTTGCTGCATTTTTCTTGCAGTGTTGCTCTTATTGCTTTCCTTTTGTTGGAAGAAGAGCATTGCTTATAAGTTTCACGCCAGTAGGATTGAATTTCAATTCTATTCTCGGTAACCAACACGCTTCTCTCGTACACACACGCACGCAATCATCAAATGCAGGTCAGCGCAGAGGATCCGCGATGCCAAGTGCACGGTGGTAAACGGTCCTTCGTCCTGTTAGACGATGTTCTAAATATTTTTCAACAATACAATGTAATACCCCAACAGACAATAGAATAGAAACGGTTCAGCACAGAAATCGAATGAGAAAAATAAAATGATCTATTCTTTCAATAAAATTTCGGCAAACAATTTGAAACCGATCAAAAAGAAAATTGGAACTCAATCAAATAAGGGAACCAGAAAGAGAACTCAATATGTACAATAATCATGAAAAAATGTTATGACAAAGACCTCGTTGTGAGGCTTTGGATTAATAGAAAACAAATATATGGTTTGTTTGTAGCTTTTAAGACGCTAGTAGACGAAATATTTTATTTCATATTCCATTGCTTCTGATTTTAATTTTATCGACACATTTCTGAATTTAGTTTAGTTCCTTCGTTTTAGTTCTTGCTCCGAAGAAAGCATAGACAATCATAAACCAACAGTTGGGATTGGTTTTCTTTTATTTCCTCTGAACTATTTACATCACTTTGAAAAACCGTCATTGAATCGTCACCTATTATTTTACCGACTGTTACGATGTTTATTTACCATCCCATTCCCAAGGAAAAGCTCCTAAGAAAATAAGTGGATAGGATGATGAGCTAATCATACCGGGTCTAAGGCTGTGTGTATGTATGTGTGGCCATAGAATTACCAGAATGATTTATAGTGGCAGGTCCAACGACTTTGCGAAGATGGTTTCTTCTGCTGTCTTGAAAATGATCCACGATCCGAGACGGATCTGAAAACGAGGATGACACACACAAAACTTTCGTCTGGTCCTCCACAGATTTTCCACATTCTCACACACAAACACAGAGAAGATGCTGGATGGTGACCACGGAAGTGTACGGAATTCAACTCGGTTATTCAACGTTCTTCGCTTTAATTGGAATTAATTGCTTAATTTCCTCAAATCATGGGCGGTGCAAGCTGGGAAGAAAAAAGAAAAATGTCCTACATCCAAGAGAGTAATGGACTGTCAGCAGTTAATTTATTCCGTTCACATAATCGGTGGAGACGACCGTGACCTCACTTCCATCAGACCATCCATGAAAGATAAGATTTTTCGGTGACATTTTCAGCTGAATACAGAAAGCCAAAAAAAGAAGATTGAAAAGAATTTTTGTTTCCGTTAAGAAAACGGAACTTTTGAGCAAATTCCGAACGTCTCGAGTTTGTTGGCACTGAAAAAAGGCAAGCTTATCGCCGGTTGAGACAAACAAAGTTTATGCTCTTTCAAAGCTTGATAAATTTTCCAACGAGCGGACAACAATGCAAGTGAAAGAAACCCGACAAACATACAGTGCGAAAAATGTTACAGTTTCCGATGAACGCGGATGGAATTGAACATAATTTTCCACTTTAATATGCATGGTTTGTACGATGATCGGTGATAGGTTTCCAGTTCCCTTCTTTTCTGTAGATGGAGGGAAATCCTGCGAACGGAACGTGTAGAAATCAAAAAAGAAATTTAGCAGCCAAATGGGACGCGAATAGGAGGTACACGAAATGGACGGCATCGACGATAGTGGAGACAATGGAAGGAGCATCTTTTCAATTACACCCGTTTCCACTTAGGGTGGAATCGCGCCCGCCTTCTGTGCAATGGCGCGCTATAACGGTGGAAACGCGAGTATCAACGGTCGTACGGCGCGCCATATGACTGAATCTCGTTTGCCTACTGTTGAAATGCGGACGCGGTCTGTTGGAGGGACGCAAATTTTGACGGCCGCACAAGATCTGTGAAGTGAGAGGTCTGCTCATACCATGGTATAGCAAAACCTGTCAAACTACCGAATAATGAACAAACTGACCTTCTTTAAATGATGATACTGTACGGATGCAAAGCAGTATTTGTTACACTATTCAAAAACATCTAATTTTCCACCCGCTAGCTTTATTGAGAGCAATTCCTGACGCAATATCCAAAACATACGCGACCTCTCACTTTTTTTCCGTATGAGCAGACCTCTTACTTCACAGATCTTGTGCGGCCGTCAAAATTTGCGTCCCTCCAACAGACCGCGTCCGCATTTCAACAGTAGGCAAACGAGATTCAGTCATATGGCGCGCCGTACGACCGTTGATACTCGCGTTTCCACCGTTATAGCGCGCCATTGCACAGAAGGCGGGCGCGATTCCACCCTAAGTGGAAACGGGTGTAATTTCTTCGTTTAATTAATTTCATTCGGACACCATTGGAACCACACAAAAACAGAATTGGTTTCTGCAAAGGATAGTAGTGGTTGGGAAACGAGCTGAGGAGGAAAAAGCTCGTCCATGTTGTGTTTCCCAGGGAGTCTATAGGACAAGAAGCGAGGAAGCGAAGATAATGAGATAGGAATGGGATGGACTGGAAATCATTACCACCGATTCGCCAATTGTTCTTCAACATTCAAGGAAATGCGGTGGCGGTCGGTGGCCGCACCTATGTCTGACGTTAATCCATGACCCACCCGCACTTATTTCAGCATATGGTCTCCTTCTTCTCTGTTTTCTGACCAAACAGTTGTAGGAAATCGATTTAGTAGGAAGCAGAAATAGGGATTGCGGAAAGCTTTGATTGTATTCGAAGTCCCGCTGGAGAGATTATCGTATTAGGTCTAACTCATCAGAGCATAAGTGGCATAGCCACAATATCACCTTCCGTCGGGACTCCACCTCAAGCGTGGCATCACCCTTTTGGCGGTCGTTTCAGTAGAGATCTCTCCTCTTCTCTCGTTTATGGTTACGCAGTGCAACGTAAATTTCTATTTCTATTCCTGCTAACCTGGCGTATCGTTAAGTTTTGGTGATTTTTGCGGTATCTGTAAGGCCGAGGCTATTATTTTAAGTCGACCATCGCCCCTCAAGGGACGCATTGCTTTTCCCTCCAAGGTTTTTGAACAATTAATGAAAAATCGTCTCAAAAACGAAATGAGCATCCCAGATCGGATTTTTTAAGGGAAGGATAAGTGCATCCAAAATGTTGCTAAGGGTGCTTACAACTTACTTTTGCTGAACACAACTAGAATCCAGAACCAGAAACACCTGTTGCTGGAAACTCCCTTGTTATTCTTTGGGAGGAAAAATTCGTTTTATTTTTAGCATGTACCATCTTTTTGACTTCAACTCGTCTGTTTTTCAATTTAAAAACAAACTGCGTCTCATGTGTTGAACTGTTAGACCCTAATTAAGTTAAGAATGTGTTTAGGCCTGCTATTTGACCACACACTTTGAATATAATACCGTAAAACCAGGTAATACCGTTTTATTTGTTAAGGTAAATCGGACTGGAGAACAGAATATTACCTTCAGACATGGATCGTCAAACTCTTGGGTATTTAAAAAAGTAAGACCTAGAGTAATTAGAAATAAAGGTCAGACGGCAGACACCTACAATCCGAATTTCACATATATATTAAACTTATTTCAGAATATTAAACTTATGTTGTTATTGTAACTTGTTTATAGAATAGTTTTCAATAATGAGAGTGTTAGTTTAAGTAAACGATATCACTCAGTATAGTACAACGCATAGAAATAAAGCATTTGGTGTTTCGCCAAAATTTCTCCTTAATGTTCCAATGAATGGTCTCGTTTGAATCATCAAAAAATCTTTAATATACTCAAAACCAACCAACGACCTAGATTAGAGCTAATCCTTCCAAACATTATTCCCCAGAAAATCGCAATCTGTAGAAAGAAATAAACTTCCGATAAACCCCAAATGAATGCTTGATTAATTGAAGACATTGCGTGACAGGAATATGATTCTTAGACACCCTTCTTCTTCTCCACAAGATCTGCTCAGCAGTTCACCCCCAAATTTTCAGAAAAAGCCAGATTTGTACGAGGGGAGGACAGTTACAGCTTTGAGGCAGATAATTGCTGCACAAATCGTATGCTGAAGGAAGACTGCAAATGATCCTCCAAGGTCCATCGTTTCCTGCTCATTTGGTCCGAAAATCAGCCATCGTTCAGATTGATGGGAAGGTTTTTGCAGTGAAGGGAACTGCGGCGGCACTAATTACAGTCAGTTTTCCCATTCGTTAGTTTCCTGGCGTTGGCGTCTCATTGGGCAATTATACCCACACCGTCGGTGGTGGCGGCAGACGATCAGAATATACATACGTCCTCTCTAGCATTAATTCAACACGCTCCAATTCCGTATTTTCTGGGTTTCTAAGAAAATTGAGGAGCGTCGCGTGTCCTCCTCAGCTTTCTACACACTTGAAGGAGGAGGGACACCTAGGAAAATTGGCTAATAATAATTAAATTAGAACAGACATCGTCAACGACGCTAACGATTGATGACAAAAGGAAAAGCAAGATGAAGACACACACGCGGCTTTTATAGCACAACATAAATAGCAAATTCCATCACCTTTCTATCGCTTCAGTAGCCCTGTCACTAGACGATGTTAATTAAATGCTACACATTTCACTTTGCCTTCCTTCTTCCCTGCAAAGTTGAATGACAAATTCCTTCAAACGAAACAAACGAATGGGGCGGGACAATAAGGTGGGGAAATGGAGTACTCTCTCGTTGGGGAAGAGCACAACATACAATTTTCCTACAGTGGAGATGAGTGTAAAGTAAAATCATCTTTCATCGAAATTGACAGGAGGCGTGTGTAGGACACGGCTTCTCGTTCATCAGTCGAAGTCAAGCAGGGGCAAAAAAGACTATAGCTTAAGCTGCAAGACGTTAGAGAGAACACACATTCACGCCAGGAGAAATGTCCCGAAATATTTGCAAAACCATAACGCGGAACGATGACACTTTGCTTGACGTTTACATAAAGAAGTGTTGCTTTTCTACCGTTCCAACGGCGATTATTAAATGGTTTTTCATTTTCTATGTTTTATGATGGAACGATGATTTAAGCTTATTATTGTACAAAATTATGCCGCGCTTGGCGATGGCATAACACTAAGTTGGCCGCCGAGAGTCCAACAATTCTGTTAGCTATTCTGGGTGGAGCTCTGAGTCGTGTCTGCTAAATTGGATATTTTCTCGCGCCTGGGAACTATGGAAACGATTTCAGGGAAAATGCCCATCAAACGGCCAGCTTCCTTAAGAGGAGACGTGGAATGTAATGCGCTTTGGGAATTAGTTTTCTTCGTCTTGCGATCTGTCGATGTAGCGGTAGTTGGGCAGGAAAATTTGGAGCATTCGGGCAATGAAAGGGCGTCATTTAGTACATTCAAACGGCAAGTTCGTTCGTCTTCTTGGCCTGAAGAAATAAGCGTCGAAAAATATTCACAATCAGGTCAAATTGGGCTAATAACAATAATGCTGAAGCTTTGTTATTAACAAGAAAAACACGGGATTCCAACAAGCAAGACTTCTTTTGTTGGAAAATTGTCCACTCGCTGGACTTTCCACACAATGAGCTTCAAATGAGATAATAATAAGTAAATTTCCCGGTACGGCCCAAGATATTGATCGAAGGAAAAATCGATGGAAAAGTTAAATTCAAACTGAGCTGGGAGCATGTTGGCTAAAGTTTAAAGTAAAAACATTTGTCCAAAAACGAAGGCACAAAATGGTTTCCACAACAAATTTCATGAAACTTTGTGTTGAAGCATTATTTCATAAGCATTATTTCAGAAGCAAGCATAAGGCTATGTTATTTAGTATTATAAAGATTTGATTCTTTTTGAGAAATACTTAGGCACTTCACTTTTTATTGCTGGTTGGCCTGACGGAAAAATATAAACATACATTCAATGATCAGGTAAAAATTCCATCGTTATTTGAACGCTCAAACAAACCAACATTAATACAGTACGTAAACTCGCAAACTTTCTCGACAAAAAAGGGAACATAAACCCATAATAAATTTGTTAAATCACGTCGCAAATCCAGATGATGATGGACGTATCCAACAAAATCCATCAATTACCTTCTGCTTGCTCTTCGGGGAAGTAAACCAAACGGACAACAAACATAAAAAAAGATCCAATATCGAACCTACGCAAATTTGATTTAACCACAATCTTCCCTCCCCGCATCACACCATCGAATTGTTTTCTCGCTTTTAATCCAGCGGATGTCCTTTGGTGTGCTCTGTTCTCTTTATGCCAACACGTGGCCCAATTTCATGGTTCGTTTCCCTTCGTTTGCACACACGTTCCGACAGAGAGATAGAGAGAGTGAGACTGATTACCATGTGTAAATATAAACTGCTGTTGTCGCCGAAGGGGCACAGAACCTCAGCTAAATACATTTTCATTGATCACTTCGCGGAAAATGTAATTACGCTAGTTCCTTGTCTTTCCTCTTTCCATCCAACCGATGAGATGAATCCGAAAGGGACTCATTTGGAATCTGTGATGTTGTTCGCACCCTCGGCCGAGGAAAAGCGACCTTCCATACAGAACCAAATGGTTGTCGAGAGTCGAATGGTTGGTTTTAATATTAGCCCGTCGCGATGATTAAAGACTCCCAGATCAGCGAGTGAGAGGAGGATATGGATCACGGCGAAATTATGGCAAATGCGAATTTGTTCGCTCCTTACAAACAGCAACGTGTGAGGTTAGGATGCAGTCGTTACCCACATTTACGGCGACTTTCCGTTGCTCTTAGAAAGAGAGGATTCTTCATTTAAAAAGCTAGGACACACCGGAAGTTCCTGTTGGGTTTCAACAAATCAAAGTGATAATTAACAGTTAACATTTATTTTCCCGTCGATTGAAGAATGTTTGTTTATACGTGCCGGATGTAATGTTTTGAGAGGAGTTTCCATTTGATTTCGCAGTTGACGCTGGTTGACTTATCCATTCGTTACGGTGGACAGTAATTTTCATTCCGCTTTCCCAACTTTCCGCCCTCCGCTGGCTCAACTGTGGAGAGAACGAGGGGCCAAAGCCAAAACCATGTTTCTACTTTTTCGATATATTTCTTGAAAGGGACACATGGTATTTGCTTCAGCTTCCATATCGTCCTGCCACCGTCATTCGAAAATGAGCTAAACTCTCCTATATGTTTTCTATGTGCAATTCATAACGGCCAAATGATAAGTATTAGTTTGCTGTGTAACAAAGGTGATTTTACCATTTCCTCTCCTTCCTGTAGGTATAAAAATACCTCCTGGGTGTGGAGAATCTAGTTGGTACGAGAAAGGTGAAGCGACGGAGTGCAGTCGAAAATGCATTGCGTTTCGCTGAAAATTATAAGTGTGAGTGTATTTGTTCTGCTACGTTTCTAAATTTCCTTTTTGTTTCCATCGGAACGCACCAGAGGAACGGGAAACGGACACAGAATCACTTCAGAGCCGAGGTGAACTCTTGAACGACCTATTGTAAAGCGTTGTGCGGGTCAACTATTTCGAGCTAAAGGTACATACGACGCTCGGGAAACAACGTTCGAGTGGACTCGCTCTTCTGTAGAGGGGTGTTGTAAAGTGTCAAATTTAAAGGACTCAACTCTGACTGGGATCGGAAGTGCGTGCAGTTTTGTCTGCCTGCATTTCCCGGAAGTTCTGCCGCGTGAGTGCGTTTTAATGGAAAACCCGGCACCCGGAGTTGGTGGTATTTTTGCCTTTTCACCATTTATTCCTCTTGATGCACTTTCGGTTTTTGCGGAGACAAACGGGTGGTTGGATGATTGAAGCGTAGTTGAAGTCTGCAAAATCTCCGGAATCTATGAAGTCAAAGGCAATTGAACAAATAACAAGATTATAAACAACATAGTGCTTTAAGCCAGGTAATCGATGGAGGATCGACAAATATTGAGTTAACGCATCACTGTTCATCTCCACATAGGAAACTCTGCTAGGAAACTGATGAAATGAGCATTGGAATGTTGGAGCATGAGGAAGTTTCCTGAGTGCGCTAGGTGGACAGTCTTCTTCTTTCTTAATCCGACAGTTATAAAACGTCAAAACAAATGGCTTTGGTAGTGCTGTCAAAAGTTTCCTATCAGTTTCCTACGAGTCAGTACAGTTTCCCGTCTGTTGCGGGAACCGAGTTTGTCAGATTGTCCGGGGAGAGTGCGCTATGTGGAGATGAACAATCAAACGTTAAGAGTCGAGTACTTTGTTACGAGCCACAAAAAAAGTGTGACAGCGTCAATGCCTATCAGCATTTTACACTAATAAAGTACTGGACTTATGCAGTAGTGGGCTAGAATAATGTATCCTTTGGAAAAGCCTCGCTTTTGCTTAGTTTTCAAAAATCGATGGTTTCATAAATTTGATAATAAAATTTTAATAAAAACAATTGTTATAAAAAACTGTACTAAAGCAGCTTGGCAGTCAACGAGAAATCAATAGTTCCAGAAATAGCTCCTTTTCATGGTCATTGAAACAACACAACCTGTCCATATGGATTGTGTCCATATCGAACCAAAATGCCTGCGCGTCTATCAAATGCGGAATATCTGTCGATTGGTGTTTCGAAATGTCTGTCCCCAAACTTCACACATGCTCGAGGATGTTGGCCGTGATTACTTTCATACCCTCCTATGCTAGGATTGTTTCAAACTAATGAACGGAAATTAAACTAGAGGAAAACCCGCTCGATCGAGAGGATTTCAGAAGTACCGGTTTAATTGGTTTTCACCGAATGGTGACGTAGTTTTGCTAGTTGTGACTTTCCACGTAGTTTTCTATTCGAATGGTCCAAAAATTAACGTGCCGGCAAATAATTTGAGAGGAAAAGTTTACAACAATGGGCTTTGATTCGAGTTTTTATAACACCGTAAGCTTTGCGACTGGAAACAGAAACTTTGCACACAAAACCCTTTCATAAAGCACAGTTGAGAAGAACGTTGAATTGAGGTTTTCCCTTCGTTGACCTCGGGGATTAAATAACACTGTGAACCATTTGAGATGCACTCCATAATTTTACCATTTTTGATGCACGCACCAGTTTTCCCCCAAATGGAAACTTCAACCACCAGGTGCGGCGAATTAAAAACAATAAATTTTATATTCACGAAAATAATGACCGTCAATTCATTTGACTCATTAATCATAATCGTTGCTTTGTCTCAACAGGGAAAGCTGTACCCCATTCGATTTTCGCACTTTACCGATTGTAAGAATGCAGTATGTGCAATACACTCAAACTTACACACACACCACTATTGCATGTCGGGATTATAGTAGACCGTTGTTGTCATTCATTAAACCAATTAAAACCAGACACGCGGGGCGGGAAATTTTACCGAAACTTGATGGTGTGAGATGGGTTTTAATCGACGGCTGAAAGCGAATCGTATTTGTAAAAGGCTCATTTTGATGATCACCCATACCTCTTCAAACGTGGCGAGGAAAAATCAAGTGCAAGTGTTTTTAAGCAGCTGATGCTTTACCTCTTCAGGTAAAAGCTTTTAAGTGCTTTCATGCCAACACGTTTGCACTTGCTGAAACTACGAACTTATCATTTATTATAGCGGCTTTTTCCCACCTATTTAAACGCCATACACATTAACAAGCTTCCCACTCACATCACCACATTTTAACATAACGTTACGAGCACGAAAGTCCATTGTGTTGCAGGGAGTCAAATTATGAGCGTCAATATGAAGTTGATATTGTGTCACTGTGATAAGTTGATCGGTTAACCGGTCAGCGTCCAAACGAAAGCAAATACAAGCGACACTGTAGGATGATTGGAAATTTAACCATTTCATGCATTTCAAATGAACTGATTAGAAAAGCACATAGCAATGAAAAATGGAAGCAGCATTTACACTGCATTTGTTTTTTGGAAATACAATTTCGAACATTAATGAAGAGAATCGGGTGAGAGGAATTGATACATGTCTTACGACTTAAGCGCATAATTTTCCATGGTAACAAAAAAATTAAATTTAAAAAGGGTTTGGTATAATTAAATGTGTCCAAATCGAACATTGATTTTATTTATACCCTAGACGCTCCTGCCTGAGAGTAGCAGAAAGGTATGCCACCACCAGTAGGAAACCACAGAAAAATAATTGCGTAATGCAATTTTCCAGTGATTGAGGGTGTGCATTTTCAATCTGATTCCGACAAGCGCAATCATCCTATCGCAGGTAAGCAACTAACCAACTAGATGATAAATTCCGCACATCGTATGTTACGGAATATTATGTAATTTTAATAGGAACAATAACTTATCATGCAACATACGAAGCGTGGATGAAGCATTGATTCAACGGGAAGATGTCATGAACGTTTTACAAGTTTACTTTGTCCAAATGAACCTTGTCCAGCAGCGACGAGTCTGGTTAATAAATTTAATAAAACTTTGATCGAGTCTATAGACGATGGTCCCAAAAACGAGAACGAGATATTTATGACCAGCACTCGGGCGCCTAATAACTCTCTCGCGTGGAAATACCTGTTAGAAAGAATCGCGTCTTCTTCCAGGAGCGCCGTTGTTGCCAAACCAACAAAAGACGGCGATTCTAGGGTCCCGGTGGTGACCGATAATCCGATTAATTTAATGAGTTGGGAACGAGAATGCGGATAGGCTCTGAGGCGACCATAAGGTCCCCCTATTTCTGTTGGATCTTGCGTTCTCTCATTGTTCCCTTAAGTTCGACGTAAAAGCGGCACGTCCGCGCTTGTTACTCCACAGGCAATAAATTAGTGTTCTGCTGGGTGTTTAATGCCTATAGCTGGCCCGACGAGCGTTTCTCAAAAGGCCTGCTACTTCTCACTTGGAGCTGCAACCTAAAATAGGTAGAAGAAATCTGACGGAATAAGACTTTTTGTCTAGTATCTCCATCAGCTGGCAGCAGGTTTGAGAAACAGGGCCGAAAATTGAATCTGCATGCCGATCTTCAACGAAAAACAACGTTGTCGATGAGGTTGTTTTAGGTCCCACTTAAGGTGTCTATCCAATGGTAATGCTTTACTTTTTTCACGTCGACCCGACACAGGACGACCAAAACGTCGATGTAGTCTCCCAGGCATGCAGAATGATGCGGGAATTAGATGAGCGATTCATTGAAGAATGTAATGTGGCGCTTCGGAGAATTTCGTGAAATTTTGGAAGAATTTCGAAAGTGGTACGATTAAGAGGCACAAGATGCATTCCGGTTCGTTTCATGAGACTGCAAGAATAGTTAATATTGCTTCTCTGTTCTCTGATGTTTACTTTAATGGTTGCTACAGACTTTTACGTTATGCGTCGGTGGGGACGACGATGGGGATGCAAGCAACAAGCAACATCGTTCATGGAACAGCCAGAAAAAGGGAGTGTAACACGCGCAAGAACTTGCCCCTTTCCAAGAAGCTTACAATGGCATGTTCTAATGTTCTTTTTGATATTAAACTACATGCAGTTAAACAGTGCATAGGGAATGGGTAAAAAGCTTTTCAACCAGACTGATGGTACTGTGTCGTCTTCATGATGAAAATTGTTGTTGGTTGTTTGATTTGGTACGTGAAACAATTTCTTATCATTGACTGAGGAGTGGTAGGGGTACACGATTTATTTTCGAGGATTAAAGGAAGGCCTTGCTTTGAGATACCTCATCGCCATGGCTGACTAGAAGGCAGGTTGAACAACGTTCACTTCAACTTGTCGAAACTTGTCAAACTGCTCTGCTCACTATCATTTATTGATACCCTCAAGGTAACGCAATCTATGCTTCTACGAAGTACCATTTGCCGTTTGGATCCCCTTTCAAACGAAGATCCATTAGAGAAGAATAGTAATTATTGCTACCGGATAGCAAGGTTCCGCGTTGATATGTGGGCGTCTAAATCTCTCGTCCTTCGATTAACGAGGTTGGGCTGGTAAACGATAAGTATTAGCAACGGAATGGAAGCTTTTACCGAAAGCAGTCTGGACCCGGACCAAAAACTTTACGAGGAGTAGGCGATCCTGGTACTTTAAATGATTGATCGAAAAATGTGATTTACTTATGCCGTTGGACGCATCTACAGCAACCATACGGTCATTTTTCCGGTAGTTTCTGTATCATTATCCCATGCATTTGGCTCACTCTCACTCTCTTTTAGGAAAACGCAAGAACCTCGTCCCGGTTGAGAGATGTCATTAATTTAAATTCCTGACACAATGCGACGATGCTGGCTACCATCATCGACTCCTGGTGCCGTCGCTTATTCCTGAGTGCGTGGCTATACCCTTTTATCTCTGCCAACCGCCGGAAGGATGGCCAGCTGGAGCAACTCGACGCGTCGAAGAATGGAGCAACTTCCGGCAAGTTGATAAAACTCCATCAAACAACGACGGGGACGACGACATTGGTTACCACTACCAACAACACTTTGTTGTGCCTCTTCTCTTTCTCGCTTTAGTTTCCTTCCATCCATAATTTCTCTTGGTATTACACTCCATCCGACGAGATTGCGGGATGAAACGTTCCCGGCGATTCACGTGCAAACGGTAGGAAGTGATTTATGGACATCGAAGACATACACACACAAGTGCACGCCGGTGACAAGTGCACACCGGCAAGTTACGGAGTTGGTGGTTGCTGCCTTTGGAAGGCTTCGAAGCGATCGAAAAATTCTGTGCATCCCCGGGCACAGAGAATGGAAGAAATGTTTATTCACCGAAGTTGCATCGTTAATCAAGTGATCAGGTGGCAGACGGCTTAGTAAGGAGGCTCTAGTGTGTCCTGGGTCGATGGGCTCACATATCTATGTGTATTCAGATATTAGGACAGACTTGCTCTGCCATGTTCTTTTTGTCTTACTCTGTTGTTCGATGTCCTTCCTTCATCCGCTGATGACCATTGACCAACTAGCTCGGTGGTGCTCACAGTTCGGTAAACCGCCGTCTAATAGTTTTGCAAAATCCACTCCACTCTTCCAGTGAGCGTTTTTCGCCGGTCGATTGGCTCGTGGGTTGTGGATTCTGATGGATTTGCGTCAAGAGTATCAATACTCTTCTTTCCGTCCATATGCAGGCGACGGAATGGAAAGCTTTTCAACGCGAACTCCGTTTTAGATATGCTAAATGCCTAACGCAATGGAGCGTCGTGGAGGTGAAATGTTTAGAAAACCGAAACGATACGGTTCCCAACTCGAATCGCAGCAGATTCAGCTTTCATGAAGCGCTCTTGCGCTGAGTGCAATTCATTTTGAGTAGGTAAACCGTGTATTGCTTTAGGTAGTCTTACCATGAGGAATTCACCAAGAACATTCGGACAAATTGTGATAGATAGCAGTTTTTAAATCCGGATCGTAGAATTTGAATTGGAAGAATGTAACGAATAAAAAAAGTCACATGGGTAAAAACCGTTTACTGCAATTACAATTGACGGACGCACCATTTTACCCTCCTTTATGGATTTCACCATTTTCATTTTTTCCCTTCTGTTTGTCAGTTGTCCTCCTGATGGATACACAAACAACAAAGAATGTGAAAAAAGACTATACCATAAACCAACATTTTGTGGCGGATCTTTGATTGACGTTAGGAGAGTTTTGTAAATTGTTATTTCGTAACCACAGTAACTCGCCCACGTGACTTGGATTCTGCACACAGTTCCAAACATCAGCTAGGATGCGTCTCTGTTGCTTCTGTTCACCAGTTGACACAAGCGGAGAATCGCATCGCATCTGTGATCTGTGGTTGAGTTCATTTCTGCTTTCCTAGATTCAGTTGTTTGTTTATATGGTACATTTTTCTTCATTCCGTTTCTATCGTGTATTCCTGCGGACTTCGGACATGATTGTTAAAAACAAATTTTCCTGGGTTTCATACCGGTTGATTGCAATCCGCGGCAAAACCTAACAAAAATCGAATCGTCTGTGTTCGTCCTCTTGCTGCAGTTACCATGTTGACAAATGTGACATCCGCTTACCTGTAACGAAAGTAAAAAATAAAAATATTAGCCACATCATATAACCAGGCAGCTGAAGTTGGCAACACGAGGTACAAAAATAAAACGATGGTAAACGGAGTAAACTTGATTTCTCATTTTATTTGCAGTCACTTTTTGTATGCACTGAAGAGAAAGCGTCTTTCAACAGCAGCACAAATCGAATCACTGCTGGAGCAATACAATTGAATGACTCACCGAACCGTGAAAAAGCAAAAGCAAATAAATAAAATACTGTTCAGCACGCGAACCTCATGACAGAGGTGAATTAAAGGCTGATCATTTTACGCCTCACCAAAGAAACCAAAATTTTTAACTCTTCAGTTTTTCGACCTCTCCAGACTAAAGGGACTTATAATATGGAACGTGGCATCCGATGGAGAAAGAGTTTGCAAAGCGAACAGGCGATACCATGGTTAGCCAAATTTTCAACAAGATTATGAAATCAAAAGCAAGATGAGCAAAAGAGGAAATGTTCCAACGAATAAAATGTATTGAACGAAACCAAACCAAGCTAAGACGACTCTCCCGTGGAGATCACACAGACCTCCCGTCTTCGACGCTCATCTTTGAGATCTTCCAAAATGTGGTGTTACTTTATTTGGACACATCCTTGGGCGTCGAGAATAGTCACAGCCCGATTTCTTATGGACACCTCTCACAACCGAACTCCTCTTTCCTCAACGATGAATGTTCGATGGGCGAAAAGCAATTTGCTTCAGTTATTTACTATTTTTCCATTATTTAATAAACATTTCGTTAAATTTATGAAGAATAAATATTGAGAGCATGTGATCACTCGCAACATAAACTTTGCTTCTTCGAGGAAAAGTTGGAGTGGATGAAGGATCGATGAGTTTTTGTGGTTACAACCTTTCATTTTTTGGAGAAGAGTGAAATCGGCCTTCGCCAAAGTGTTGCGATCGAGATAAGAAGTTTTGGTTTTTTTTTTAAATTTTTGAGATCGTTGCGATATTGAGGGTGTTCGGTTTCCACACAACCACCTCTGAGACACACACTCACACACCTTCGCACACCATTTTCTTGATAGAACCTGCATTCGAGTGAGTGAGTGGAAGGCAATTTACGATTGCATGTTATCATTTTCTCTCTCTTCTTCTCTCTAGGACCTCCTGTTTCACTTATCTGTTTTTCTTCTCCTTGAGACAATGGAATGGGGACACGCAACCAACATTTCCCAAACTAACCGACCAAATCGCGATTTGCGAATTCAGTTTGTTAGCACAACACGCAGTCTTTGATTTTGTGCCCTTGGTGCAGGTAAAACGCGCAGATGTTGTTGGATGGTTGCAAGAAGGCAAACTGTTGCGAGGGACAAGCAGATGTGAAGAATACTACAACACAAGTAGCACAATTCCAGGCTTATTAAAAGTTGAGTGTAAAGTAATGAAGGATTGAATAAAACAAATACGTAACAAACATAACTCAATTAAATTTCATTTCAATAGACAAATGGTTAACAAATGTAGACATTCTTCTTCTTCTTCTTCTTCTTGGCGTAACGACCTCTTGGTCATGCCTGCTCGTTAAGGGCTTACGAGACTTGTTTCCCTGTTGTACGTGGATAGTCAGTCCTCTCGTACAGGGGAGGGTCCGGTCTCGGTTGGGATTCGAACCCACGCCGTCGAGGTGGTGAGCCCCGGCGCTCATGGGCCGATTTTCTAACCGGCGCTACCGTTCGGCTGTCGCGGACCCCCCATTGAAATGTAGACATTCGTGTCAGTCAAAAGTCGAATTTTGGGAAGAATCCAATTCCATCCGTCTATATCACAGCTAAGCGAAAGCGAAATTGACGGCATATCATACATTCCCCCAAGCACCGCCTTCTTCATTCGTCATAATCGACGGGCTAAATTCAATATTCTCGAAAAGCTAGACGAGTTTCTCTTCCCAAAAGAGGCCACTTTTCTTTGACACTTTGACAGCGCCGACATATCGTCAGAAGGATGAAATTGAGAATCGATCACCAATAACACCCGTTGGGAAAATATTAGCATTTGTTTACATTTATGCAAACCCTCCACTCACGCCGCGGAAACCTGTGACCCCTTGCTCTAATTGGATTGCACTGGTGCTTCTCCAATGCAAATCAAATTAACCTGAAGCGACGGCGTCGTTGTTCCTGCGAAAGGATGCTGTGAACGACACCAGGCAGCATCACGCCGTTTGTGTTCAGACACGCGCTAACACATGCATGACACGTGATTGTAGTTATTGCGTTTCTGTTCCGTCTGTCACCAGACACATTGATAGTTTGGCATTTATTCTCTCCGGTGGTGTTTTCAATCCCGCAAACAACCACTTCTGCTCGGAACTCAGAGTTCTTTAAGGGGTGAATTTTTAAAGACCTTTCTCTACGGCCGAACAGAGAAAGCAGCAGTAATGCCAATAATGGCCGAGGCCGCCCTCCGTCTCCGTTTATCAGAGGGATTGAGGACGTGTGACAGTTCTAAATTGATATTTTAGTCTCCCTCTCTTGAGGGAGCTTCCAGCAAGCGGTACCATGTTCTAAATACGGTTAACTCCTGGTGGAAGCGATAACAAGCCAGATTCATCCAGGCGGAACAGATAACTTTTTTTCTGAAATTCTTCAAAACGAGCTTCTTGTAGATTTTCGTGGAGTTAAGAGACGTAATCATCAGCTCACAAAATATGCAAAACTGACAAAAGATTTATTGCAAACGCGTGTCACTTTTGCCCCTGTTCCGCTAGGAGTGATGTGGGATGTACGACATTGCACCACTGCACAACTAGGGCGGTGCCACTACTGGTTAAAGAGAGCACTCTTCATTGGTATGGCGGTGCAGGAATCACTTTGGATACTCTTTTGCTTCGTTGGAAAATATAAGGAGCTTCCCAACTATTGCCCAGCTGAAAGATGATGATTCCTGGAATCATGCTCTGAAATGTATTCATCCTCGAGACAGTAGTTAAATTGGACAACCGGGGAAAGGGTTTTCGGTGCTGGAGCAATAAATATTATTTTGACCGTCATATTCCTTGTCTTCCTTAACTAGGTACGGTGGCGGCTCCGATGTGGTTCCTCCTTCTATAAAATATCAGCGTGGTTTCAAAACCGCATTATTGAAATCAACTCAAGCAAATCGAATGAAAAAACCAGGGAGAGTGGTATGTTGGATGTTGCTCTGTTCCAATTTGCACCAATAAGCTGCCCTTCCTTTTCCTTCTCTGCCAGGAGGGAATCTTTTCTAATAAATTGGTCTACTTTTAATTCGACTTGACTTGTCTGATCTTTCGCCTTTTATCTTTACATTTCTGTTTACGTGAAAGAGAATTCATTTTATTGGGAGCAGGTTTTTGTCAACATCTTATTCCGGTTACGAGTGATAGGATTTCCTGCCCTTGATTTTTAATTTGAGCGGGTCACGGAATTTACCGGTAAACGTCGCAATGTTTGCCGTTTAATTATGCAGAAATTTAAAGGTAGGAACAAATTAAATGTTGTTGAAATATTAAACTTTTTGTAATCCAAAAAACGCATTCTTAGAAAGATTAAAAATATATTCCTAATTTTCTCTACGTAATAAAAATACCTAATGGATATTGCATACGGGGGAGGGGGGGGTGCAGTGCCATGAGACGTTCGAAAGCTGAGTTTTGATCATGATATAATCGATTGCATTTGTGTTTGCTCGCACCAATGCTAACCTCGGTCATATCTTACATATCTGCATCCTTCGCGCCGCGTTATATCGTCAGGCGAAACTTCAACAGGGTCATCAAAAATATGTCTTCGGTAGAATTTTTACACTTATTTCTACTATATTATCGCCGACAAGATATATAATAAGCTGCGTGCAGCTGTCGCCATCATTGGCGCATCACTTCGTTGGCCATGTTAAAACGGTTTTGGAGACCACGAGAGTTAGCTTTTTGCTTATTTATTTTTAGAATCTGGCTGCTTTGCCGGTTCCAGCACAACTTCGACTTAAAAGTATTTGTTTTGTCACGCTTTCTTCAATCGCCTTTAGGAAATGCAAGCACGCTGTTTCTTCTCGTGCTCTGGTACCGATCGTCTTCGTCTCTTGATCATCGGCTCTTCGCCAAGAGGATGGTGGTTGATTGTGGTAGCCATAAATATTGTTGACTTTAGTTGAATACTCCACGCTACCAACAATTGAGCAAAATTGCTTCTGGCCGCGGGCAGTTGCTGGTAGAGCCATATCAAAAGATGATTCTTCCAACAGACTGCGAAGTCTGCCTTTTTGCTACGTCGGACTTTTGGCAGAAGAAATATATGTTCCCCTTCCATTCGGTGCTCCAGTGTCTCATATGTTGAATCGCCATTTAAAATTTATTTTACCCTCCACAAGGTACCAACTCTACCACTTATGCGAACGGAAATAATTTTTTTTTTACGATGCTGATCCTCTTTGACCCCTCCAGTCATATAATAAACTATTTTAGCCATATAAGAGAAATTTAATTTGATCGTTTGTTTGGTGCAATAAATTTGAGAAAAAAGTAGTTTTGCACATATTTTTAACCCAGTACAAAAAAATTAATTGGCAAAATGTTATTTTGTAAACCAGCAATACGGAAAAATCTATTATGTGTTACAGCTACCGATGTACTGTTGAGTTATTCACGATCCTCTACTCGTAGCATCGTTCTACTCGAAATAACTCGTACAATAACTCGTATCTTAACTTGAATGGGTGGATTTTACGACCAGACTCGACACAGAATCGACGGGACTCTGTACTCTAAAGGAAATTGCGCAAATAGTATGCCCCATTACCACGATGTTTTACTGCTTCTTTTCTTTTTTTCCTTTCGATATTCTGTTCCGGAAGCAACAAAGCAAGCCACTGGCTACCAAGTCGCGTCGCAAGGAGACTTGGGAAAACGTGATTTATTTCAAATTAGTTTTCCCTACTTTTCACTCCACAGCCGCACTCCTACACGGCTGCATTTTCACTTTCGCGTAGTTTATGCTTTGCTATCTGATCAAGTTGGTCGTAGTTGATCATGAAAACGATTCGCGCGTTTTTTTCGTTCATTCGGTTTTCTCAAAAACAAAAAGAAAAATATATGTCTGAGGGAAACACCTGGGTAGAAACGGAGATGACATCGCAAGAGAACCTACACCTCTCCATCATGCGATGCAATCTAGTCTTTTTCAAATATTTATACACTTTCTCGTTTCTCGCTCCGTTTTTGCTCTTATTTTTCAGCAGTTTTCCCTCCCCATAGTTTGGGGGCATTTTATGACAAACCACAGGTGAGAACGGGCTTTTTCCACATGCAGTCGACTCGACACGATTCCGGTGGATTTTCAAAAGGATAAAACTGTCGTAGGATGTTCTGGGAAAATCTGTGCAAACGGGCCGAGCCAATTTCACCCCTCTGTCCAAAAATCATAGACAATTCCTACTCCTCACTTCAACTACCATGCTTATTTTCTTCCTTCCTTACGCTCGATAAGCCTATAAAATGGAAAACGGCGTTGGAATCCATCCGAAAACAATCGACCGACCAGCAACAACCGGTAGTCAGGCTCTTTATGGGATGCAATCGTTCCCAAAACTCGCAGCACCGTCTGGCGATAGTGGTTTTCTCGTAGCAGCAACATTTCGTCCTTTTCTAGGCGGACCAAAGCCGTGCACCGTTGTGTCGGTTGCGAGGATTGCCTCATGTTGGTGTGGAATGAGTGCCATCTCCAAGCTCCTATATGTCCTCCATTACCATCTGGACTACGCGATCATAAAAAGCTTGCGGTCGTTCTTTACCGATTGGACTTGTTTGCAGCAGGCGAAGAAAATGCCAATGGTCGTAGTGTGTCTATGCGCGCCAATGCTCGCTTTCGGTCGAGTGTTTTGCTTCACAACCGGAAAGGAACCACCGTAAACGATTGTGTCCCTTTTTGAATCTTTTTGAATCTAAAAATAGACAGAGGCGTTCAGAGATTATAGAATGGAGAGTACTGGAAACCACTATACAGTTACACACAAACAGACTGCCCGAGGGGCAGTAGAGCTCATACAATAAGCAAAGTTATTAAGTGTAGTGTGGTTATTTATGACCTTTAGGTGCAATACGTATTACCGCCAATGTGCCACCGTCCGAGTTGAACGTCCGAGGAGGGTTCAGATATAGCCAGAGGACTTCCACCGTTTTCTGGCTAGAAAGACCAATCCAGGAATGACACTTGCCATCGTCTATTTGCCCCGGTGTTGCGGTTTTCGCCAGACACAGATGGGGAGGAAGATCACTACAACAGTCACCGGAAGTCATGACGCGGCGAGTTAAGAACCAACACCACCTGGAGACGACCCTGAGATTTAAAAGACAGTCATCCGGTCGTGGCTTTTCCTATGTGTTGCGTCCAATGGCAGGAACATTAAAGTGACCACACTCTTTAAAAACCATATGTCCAGAGGGTTGTAGAGTGGGACGCACAGCTTGTATCGCAGGATGGCGATAGTCAGATGGTGAATAACGTTCATAAAATGCAGGTGATGAAGAGGTCAGAATAGGACAACGGGCCGTCGCCAAACTTTTGGTAAGAGCTGAAAAATTTAATAAACGGACACACGTGCGAAACAATCTCTACTTCCCTGCCAACAAACCATGAACAAACCATGAACCTGCAGCGTGGGGGCTCGAATGCCGGCTTGGTGCTTTCAGCTGCACCAATAATTTTTTTTTTCACGACATCCCCCCACGACGACATTTTTTTCACGATAGTGGGACAAGGACTCTCTCCAAAGAGAGACCGATACCTCGACTACCCGCTTTCATCCAGATAGAAATACATTTCAAACGGAAAGAGTGTTTTCATTCAGTATCTAAAGTTATACAATCTTCTTCTTCTTGGCGTAACGACCTCTTGGTCATGCCTGCCCGTTAAAGACTTACGAGACTTGTTTCCCTGTTGCACGTGGATAGTCAATCCTCTCGTACAGGGGAGGGTCTGGTCTCGGTTGGGATTCGAACCCACGCCGTCGAGGTGGTGAGCCCCGGCGCTCATGGGCCGATTTTCTAACCGGCGCTACCGCTCGGCTGTCGCGGACCCCCTGTTTTAGATTAAGGGGGCTAATATTATAATGTTAATGAAAGATCTTTTTTCCCTACACTCAAGAGCACTGCGCTATAGAATTCCATTTGTTTTAAAAGTTCAAAGTTGAAAACCCGGGTAGATGCTATCATCTCCGTTGCATGTAATGGGTTTTGATCATTCGATGGAAATTCGACCGAGGACAAAGATGTTTAAAACAAGAATCTGGAGCGAAATAAATTTCAACTTTCACCAAGGCCATCTTTTTCTAGGTCACAAATGAATCGACACGGGAATCAATCATGGAAACCAATCAATCAGATTCGAAAACGAACCGGTTTCATTGATGGACGAAGAGACAAAAAACAATTACAAATCTTGCTGTATGGGAGAAAGAGTCAGGATGGGAGAAAGTAGATCGTTTTTGATCATAAAATAATAGAAAATAAAGTGTTGCAAAAATGTGTCTTTAAATTTTTACTTGCAAATAAGACAAGGAATTGTAATTATTGTCTAGACCAGGGGTCGGCATACATTTCCCTAAAGGGCCAAATGATTCAAAGGAAACTGATACCGCGGGCCGGATACCTTAAACGATGACTGATTTTTTTCAAAGTAGTAACCTTTTCAATGGAGTTTCATTCAAAAAGTGGTAAAAGATAAAATATTTGAAATTTTTGCATTAGACTTTTTAAAACATTTTCATTCTTGTTTTTGCTAAATTTTGATTTTGGATCCCAACATAAAACAGGAACCACTCGTTGAAATCTTCATGTTTGCTAAGAAAACGAACCTGACAAATCCGATAAAAATAGAGATGGGTTTTTTGAATGAACCACTAACGTTTTCTTACGGGCCGGATAAAATCAGTTGGCTGGCCGGATATGGACCGCGGACCGAACTTTGCCAACCCCTGGTCTAGACCGTAATTCATTGAATACACCTTCTAAGACACTCATCCAATGGTTGATTAAATAAACTCGACTTCAACTGGTTTTAAACAGGAAACCCGATTCATATTTCATTCATGTGCGATGAGAACGTCTTCAACTAATTTCGAATTAAAAGAAAGACCTTCTCGCGGTAGCTACTGGAAAGGTGTCGCACTCCTTTCGAAACAATTTGTTTTTGAGCCTCAATAAACAAACTTTGGGGGTGCCCATGGCGCAGCGGTAGCGCGAGGAAACACCACGCGACAGGTGTGGGATCGAATCTCGAGTCTGGCACCCTCCGGTATTACGAACGGCTGACTACCGATCTATAATATACCGTCTTTCGGTCAACGAAAACTCTCCTCGGAGAGAGGCCTTGTCCCACTTGGGGATGTCGTGCCACATAAAAAAAAAACAAACTTTAACACACCGTAGAAGAAATGCGCAAACCCGCCAAACCAAACCACCTAAAAAAATACACGACGACATCCTTCTTCTCCGTTGATCACTCCTCGCCAACAGTTGACCATTTTTCTTCATGACTATACATGCCACCCACACAACACATATGCATGTAAATCGAATATCAACTTGAAATAATCGAACTTCTATGCAATATGATTGAATCGTAAATGATGCTAAAATAATGCCTATACGTACAAAAGTGGAGGCGCTAACCGTACATTATTCAAAATGTATATGTTTAGTCGCATATTTTCTAATTCGGCATCATATACGACTTACGATATACATTAGCCGTACATTGCTCGTTCATCTATACGTATGCATAAAGAAAATCGTATTACATTCTTAATCGGCATCATATGCAACAAAGAATATACATTGCTCGTACATTGTCTATGCATAATGCGATTTCGATTCGAAATAGACTAATATGAGATTCAATTTATTCAACTTAATACGACTTCGTGTTGTGTGGGCATTCTTCCCGTTTTATAGAAACGTTTAGATCAGAACACGAACCAATTTAATTTTGCGCGTCCTGCGTCGCCCGCGTTTGGTTTCTAGTTTTCTTTTACACGAACCCCGAGCCCGTTCCAATGAAGAAATCACTTAAATCGATCTTCGAATTAATAATTTTCTACCGATCATTTTACGTTCTCTATTCGAGGAGCGAGAAAAAGAGACACGCTGTGAAGCGGCTCTCACCTTCACTACTGCAAAACATAACAAAACACCCAGCGTTTTAAGGGCATCGGCCACCATTGAAAAACAGAAACCCCAGATTCCCGTGAGTAGATAAGAAGAAACCTTAAACAAGATCTATAAACCCTATTTTAACCGATGACGATCAAAGATAAGTTAAACAACCCGGTGAGAGAAAAATGAAACATGCCTCCAACAAAGGGGTAAAATGGGTTTCTCATTTAACTAAAATCTAGAGGTGTCTATTTTTTTCCTTCCGTAAAATTATGCGACTGTTTCCTCGAGACTTTAATTCTTCCTTAATTTTTTTTTTTTTTGCTATTCCTTCTAGATCTACGAACATCTTCTACTCGAGACACGATCGTGCCGCGACATTTACAAGAACAAGGAAATGCATTCCAGAGAATGTGAAAAATAACCTGCTACGGGCAACGAGTCGTTGAATTTCGTAGCGGTAGTTTTGCGGATTTCCCTCAAGAACGTCTTTTCATCTTCATTTCATTTTTTCCATACAATCGTGGTTTTCATACCATTTCCATAATGCTTCAATTACGAGAGACACCTCTTCCGCTGCCCTCGACTCAGTGCTTGTCGAAAACATCTTAAACAGAAGCGATAAAATATTTCAATTCGACTTGAAGCGCCACGAACGGCGTATGTTTTGGATATTGCGTCAGGGATTGCTCTCAATAAAGCTAGCGGGTGGAAAATTAGATGTTTTTGAATAGTGTAACAAATACTGCTTTGCATCCGTACAGTATCATCATTTAAAGAAGGTCAGTTTGTTGATTATGCGGTAGTTTGACAGGTTTTGCTATACCATGGTATGAGCAGACCTCTCACTTCACAGATCTTGTGCGGCCGTCAAAATTTGCGTCCCTCCAACAGACCGCGTCCGCATTTCAACAGTAGGCAAGCGAGATTCAGTCATCATGCGCCGCGTACCACCGTTGATACTCGCGTTTCCACCGTTATAGCGCGCCATTGCACAGAAGGCAGGCGCGCTTCCACCCTAAGTGGAAACGGGTGTAAGTTGAATAAATTGAATCTCATATTAGTATATTTCGAATCGGAATCGCATAATGCATAGACAATGTACGAGCAATGTATATTCTTTGTTGCATATGATGCCGATTAAGAATGTAATACGATTATCTTTATGCATACGTATAGTTATACGAGCAATGTACGGCTGATGTATATCGTAAGTCGTATATGATGCCGACTTAGAAAATATACGACTAAACATATACATTTTGAACAATGTACGGTTAGCGCCTCCACTTTTGTCCGTATAGGCATTATTTTAGCATCATTTACGATTCAATCATATTGCATAGAAGTATGATTATTTCAAGTTGATATTCGATTTACATGCATATGTGTTGTGTGGGCGGGACTAGTAAGTGTTTACACATGAATATTCGAGGTGAATTCCTACAGCTTCACGACTTTCGGAGACCTGATGATTTTTCCGTTTTCGATGATTACGATCGAAGGAAAACAAAAGTGCAAAAACGCCGACAAAATTACTGAACTTGGTGGAAAATGTAATTTGGGGATTTATAGAGAAACCGTGATATTTTACTCCTCAGTTTTGGGATAACTCTCTTCACAAACACACCTAGTGCAAACATCAAACATTGCATGTATTTGCTTGAATTAACTCTATTAATTTTGATGGTGTTGAATTGTCTAGACGACCTTCTGATTTAAACACATTTAGATTCGTAGGTCACAAAGGAAATATAAGCGTGACATATTGGAATGAAATTCTAAGTGTAAGTCACAAATATTTAAAAAAAAGCCCTTTATAGTACAAAACTTCATTTGGATCACCTTGAACTTCAAACTCCGTATTCTAGCAGAAAATCACTCATAAAGAAAGGTAATCAAATGCATGGTTTCAACGTTTCCAAAATGTATGCATTCAGATGAGCACAAATCATTGAATGGCAGAGAGAAATGTGGCACTTACTATGGTCGAATTAGTATCTGAACATCGAGACGCGGAATGTTCGCTTTTCTGAGGAATCCTTAACTGAAATATTCGCTTAAATTCCATTGTTTCATTTGAATTTCATAGTCGAAAGCTAAACTACCGTAATTGGAGGTACTATTTAACTTAATCAATCAACTTCACTCCTGAGTTCTCAACAAACGTCGGTACTTACGGTAAATTACCCACTCCATTCAACAATATGATGTTCGCAAAAAAGGAGCATGTGTGATGTGTACGCATCCTTTGGTCAATAATTAACTTAACCTGTCGAATTTCGCCGTATCGCTCGGAGTGAAATTCCTGCGACAAGACTACTGATGGTTCTAGTAAATAATGGTACTGTTTGCCAGAAGCGCCCAGTTTGCCCGTGTAGCCAGAATCCGTCCGCTTATCTAACAGAGACGTAGGTGCTTGAGTTAATTAGATCAATATACCAGAAACATACCTTTTCAACCGCCAGATTAATACAGTTGGGACCGGGGAAAAGCGATACGATACAACCTGCTTCAAACCTGGGCGACCCAAAACAAATTGTGTGCTGTGGGAGAGATGTGCTCTTACTTGAAGCAGCCTTAATTGTGCCCCGAAGCTGCCAAAATTCTCGTGGTCCAGTAAATTAGTGTTATCCACAATCAAACCACGCCTAGGACAGAAGAGGCAAGCAGGCATTGTGGCTACCCGGCAACGGGGAAGATAGGGATATGATTTGCCGTAAGAAAGCTTCCACCGACGAGGATAAGCGGCAGGAAGGCGTTCCCCAAGCAATTAAATCATCAATTTGCCGTCTTGTACACGCAAGCACCTTCCGTGTCGGTTTTATGCCTTTACAAACGATTGAAACGGAAGACGCAGCGCGACGAAAACGTTGGAAGAAAACACTCCTTTTTAGCGTAAACCGCTGTTTAAACTTGCCTGGAATTCCCGGTGGCGGGAACGGGAAAAAGTAGCCCAGATTCGACAAAATATCCAGCGGGAACGAGCTTATTCGTCCGATCTGTCAAAGTGAAGCTTTGTTTACGTTTTAGTTTGTTTACGTGATCTAAATTGGCGGCAGGTAAAAGTGGAATTGTGAGTCATTATCAAATATAAAGTTTATGAATGGTGTTGTTGAGTTCCTCCTCCAAAATTTTGCGTCGAAGACTACTCGCATTTTGGTTTCTCTCCAACAACATCGGCCGCATCCATATACGTTGCCCATACCGACGTTGTTGTAGCAAGCGAATGAAACTTTTCATGAAACGTTTCAATTAAGCAAATGCGTCCGTTCCCGCCGGGTCGTAGTTTCGCGTTTTTTAAACATAGCGGGAACGAAATCCGTTTTTTTCATATGGAGTTTCCCGTCGTCCAGCGGGATTCCCGCTGGACGGCGGGAATATTCGTGCGAATACCGCTGTGTCTAGCCGTCGCTTAAAGGTCCAAGGGTAAGCAGGTTTTGTCAGGACAGGTCGCTTTGTACAGCTCAAATGATTTGTTGTAGGATGCAAGGGATGAATTATACGAAAATAGAATTGGTGATCAGCATAACGATTTCTGAAAAGCTTAAATGAATGAGTTCAACCAAAAAAGAATTAATAAAACATTGATAAACAACTTCGACGTTCAAAAAAGGATATAACAAATCCACGAATTTACGGATCTTATCACAGAACAAATAGGAAATCGTTGCGATCGATGTTTTCAAACAAATTACCAACCATTTTATGTGATACAGCAAATTTGTAAATAGATTTGTGGACAGCTCGATTTGTGGACAGCTCGAGGATGAGTAAACTTGACGCTCCAAGTCTTGGCACGAAACTTAATGATCGGTGGTGAGGACGTTAATGGACACGTACATCCACAGTAGAATACTCCTAAGCTCCAGTCTTCAAACCCCGGTGTGGAGAAAGCGGTAAAAAGTTGTTGGTAATTGAGTTCCCTTCACGCGCTTTATCAATCTTTTTGCTTCATATTTTTCTTTCAACAATTCAGCTTGCGGTAACGCCACCTTTCCTTGAGTGAAGATGACCATATCATTATTTTGCCGAAAGCAGCTCGCCGCCGCCACAAAATTCAACAAAAGGCATAACATTTTGACAGCTTGTTAAGCGTTCGATGGATCACTTCAACCCACCACGGCAGGCGTAAGAAAAATGATGAGGTTGAGTGCCGAGAGGATTGTAGAGGGTTGTTGGTGGTTGGCGTGTTGGTCTGCCATGACGGTTGATTTCTTCGGAGGTTATTGGTTTCCGTTTACTAATTTACCAATTGATTAATTTGTACCGACATACTATTGGTAAAACTGTTCCAGCATTTCCTGTTGAAGTAAAACTTGAAGGATTCAAAAACAATTCCGATATCACACACCCGTCATTCATGTACTTTTATGGGTCATTGGAAAAAATATTTCCCATTAAATTATAAAAACAAAACCTGCACAGACTGCTAGGTTCTTCTGGTGATATTCTCTTATTTTACACCCCAAATAGCCAAACTATTGTGTTGTATTGCCAATTTTAGTCTTAAATAGCTTATGGTCCTGAAAGGGTTTTTCGAACTTCAAAAAGCAAACAAAAGTTCTGATAAATGAGAGAAAAGGGACGCGTTCAAACAGTTTTCGATATGTCGATAGGAAGCCAGTTGATAGTTTTCAGTTGCCCATCTCGCTCGATCAAGGGCACATTAATGCCGGCTTCATCCATCCTTGAATCAAAAAGCGAAAGAAGGACAGAAACATTGCCAGATCCAAGATCTTCGACCTACGCGCTCTGTCAAAAATTTGAGAAATAATGGGCTTCGTAAAATCGATTATGGCTAACCCTCGTTAGCATCCAACATTATCGGAACTCAATCAGAGCCATCGCGTTTTTTTCGTCCTCACGTTATCGTAAGTCGGATCAAGTAGAGGCGCCTCTTCAATAAGTTTGGGGCACGAAAAGACGTAGCCACGGTGTACTTTTTCTTGACCACACACTCCATCGTTCGATCGCGGATTCGGATTGTACCCGAAACCGTAGCGAGAGACGAAAAGGAAATCTTGAAAAATTCTTATGCATCGTTATGAGCAACCAACGTCAAAACAGTAAACCTAACTCAGATTCCAAATCAGGCCTCATTATGTTTCCTTCAAAAAGGGAAACAATAAGAAAATAATTCATTAATCAATTGCTCAAAGCTTTCCGTCCAGGAAGCATCGTCCAGAAAATCTGGCCCCACTTTTATTGTGCTTCCAACATCGGTTAATTGATTCTGTGAATGTTAAAGTCCAGAGGCATCAGCACCTGTGTGCGTAGAAGATATAATCAACTATACGCCTTATCGGTTGCGGTAATTTCGAAGCAACCACCTTGTCAGAGATGCATCCACTAGATGCCCGGAAATTTGCACACGCTATCCTCAATCCAATAAAACACTCTACCATGAAATTACCAACCTCGAACAAAATGCCATCAACGTTGTCGTCTCGTGTGCGCATGCAGATGAAAGGTGGTGGCTTTCAATCAACGCTGCCACCACCATTGGCGAGGTCTTTTGTCCGGTAAGGTGGTGCTATTGAGGAAAGTTATGGAAAATCACTGCACTGAAACCAGAAAGGAATTGCACCCATTCGTCGTCGTTGGCGAAGGTTGCGGTTTGTTGAGGTCATCAGAAACTTGTTTGGGTGAATAAGGGGGAAGGGGACGTAGCAGGTCCAAGGGCTAAAGAGATGAAACCCAATCCTCAGCCTCAACGTTTGGTTAATAGTTTACACGCTACGATGCAGTGCAAGAGAATTACAAACTTCAAGAATGATTAATACGATCCATGAAGTAAAAGCAAGAAAAGTTGGCGTTGTTCGAATGCCATATGGCTTTGCACATAAGGGTACACTCTTTCTCCATTCTTTTCTCGAACCGTCAATTTATGTGGAAATACATGCAGCGTTTATGGCGAACGCTTTCTAAAATTATTTCCATCCTCAGGCAGGGAATGGCGCGTTGACAACGACTTGTCATTAATGGCGATACAGATTTTCGTTTTGGCGTTCGGTTGGCGAAGTAATAGCCGACAACCGAAAGGCGACGATGGCTTGTCGATGTCATGTTCTTTATTTTATTTCCTCCAGCCTTACACCCCAGAATCTCCCTATTGCAACCCTTGAGCATACAAAAGTATTGCACACTAATTTTTGACCAAGAGTACTATCAGATTAACGTCAGAATGCCGGCATTCTCGACTCACGAAACGACTCGTCAATAATAGCAAGTTCGTTCAAGGCCAACGAGTATAACGTCTTCCATACTAGAACCAAAATCCTAATCAACATCGAAAGCAGCCAGGAGGGAAATGGAAAATCTAGGCCCGCGTTCCGACAAATGTTTCAGGAAGGAAAAGTGTCGTCTCATCATCCGTGGCGCTAAGCACGCGATTCTCGTGTGTCTATCGCCTACCGACCAACTGAGCCAACTGTATGACGTGACACATCTGGAGGCGGATTTGAGGAACGGTCTGAAACACAAGCGTTTGTGAAGTGTGCTCACATTACACAGCTCATCCGAGAGTGTCTAGATAAGGATCACTCAGGACGTACTCGAAGGACAAGGATACCGCGAAGAGCAAACCATTGGGAGGAGAGTGTGGAAGCGAGAGACTGTTGCTTTTAGTTAATGCTTGTAAACACGCACTGTGGGTGCAAAGGATGATGTGGTGTTGGATCTATTCAACGGATTTCCAGTAAATCGTTAATGTAATGGCACTGAGCAGAAGATTCCACATCGCCAGCCTACCAACGGCATAGGATTTGTAGTACATTCCTGTGGGAATTTCCTATAGAATGAATACCGTCATCGTCAATCGGTTTCGCGACGTTATTCCTTATCATCATTTTCTTTTACTCGACCGTACACAAAAATGTAACCAACTGGTTACATGTAAAAATGTAACCAACTGGACTGATGACACTGGCATCCAAAGGGAACAAAGAAGGAAAATAAAACTGTATTGAAGCTCCCCTATGCGCTCACAGGAGAACAAAAACGACCTCTAACCTTGTGCTCTCTGATCTCATATGTCCCTTTCCAAAATGGCATCATGTTAGCCTAAAAGGAAAGACGCCGTCGCTGGAACAACTTTGACCAGATTACACCGAGGGCATGATGGCGTTGTTGAAATAAAGACTGACGAACAACCAACAATTTAATCGGAGTGTGAAGCAACCAATACTTGCAGGTACTGAGCCTCATGTGTAGACAGCATCATGGCAGGATAATGGACCTATGAGATCCGACGACTATACAAATAAATAAATTCAAATTCAAATAATAATAGATAGGATAAAGGCAGCAGTAATTAAGTCTCGAGACAAAACGATGTAATTTTTAATGGAATTTGCATAAAAATTGGATGACCCATCCATGACATCAGCTTCCACAACTGGGCCTTGGTATCATTTGGGCCGATCCAAACGATACGATTCAACGTCCTATGAAGGTCTACACTTTTTGTGCTCGTTTGCTTAGCACGAGGATTCGTGAGCAAAAGCAATAGATTTAAAAAGATTCTGTTGAACAGCATTTTATAGGGCGGAGACTTTTAATGGATGGACGATAATTATTTTGCATATACCTTACGTAAACTATGCTCTTCTGCTGTTCATTAAAACAAGTATTCATGAGTTTTGGTTTGAAATATTCCTCCTGCAGATAAATAATATACGAGAAAAGTGAAGTCTTAAAGGAAAAAAATCACAAATACAAAATTGGAGGACCTTTTGTGACATAATATTAGTCACACCTGATGAGAAATAGTGGATTATTATTTCTCCTTGAACAGAAATACGATATGTTTTCAATGACCGTCCTCGAGACGGACACTTATGTCCTGGTTGTTACCAAATGCGAAATTGCGAGCATTTATTTAATCATTTCGAAAGCGCCCCACTTTACTTCAGTTGCCCTAGGCTAACGCTTTGCAGTACCTCAGTTGAATGCATAAACGTTCCCGTCACATGTTCGTGCAGGGTGAGAGGAGAAGCAAAATTACTATTTGTGCAAATTTGCACAGCTGGGTTTCTTCTGTGTGCGAGCTAAAAGTTGACATGGTTTTAGGAATGGAAATAATAATCCTTCGTTGCGACAGTATACATCCTTAAAACAAGATTTAAAAGCTCATCCAGTTCAAGACACGCCATCGTCGTTTCTTCGGCTGGCACCAATCACCTAACCGGGCATTTTCGCAACCTGCACAATGCTCGAACAAACAACCGTTGAACTACCGTGCCGTCGTCGTTGCCTTCGAGAGAGTGGATCCTGTTGGCGCAATGAGGGAGAGAACTGCACTGTGCCCAAAGATATCAGCAGTGCAATCGAGAGATTGAGTCTCATAGCTAAAGTAGTAAGAGGTTGCGCGGCTATGTAGGTCCGTCTGCCTGCATCGTGATGAATGGCCTTTCTTGTCCGTGGACTAACGCGTTAATGGGCCTCACCTTCCTTAAAAGCTTCCTCTAACCTCAGTTATAACAGAACAAGTCGGAACCCACCGGACAGACCGATGATAAGTGCGCAATTACTCACAAAACCACTCATCTTCGACGACGTCCACGGAGACTAACAAGCTCAGAAGATCGGTCGTCGCTTGGTCGGGTGGTTAGCCAAGTTGGAAAAGACGTTGTGAATTACGCCCGGATCTCTTGCAATACGTTGACGAGTGAAGAGAAAGCGCGATCTACGGCCTTAAGACATGGGTTGAGGTTTGCGTTTTGTTTGGTCTGCTCTTTTCGACCGCAACCCAAGAATGACGCCCGAGGAAAAGCAGCAGCTGAGCAGACCACTGCAAAAAAGTGGAGACGTAAAGAAAGGAGGGCCAATCTTCTGCTGGTGTAACCAAGAAGGTGGGAGAAGTTGTAGAGCCTTCAGGGTAAAAAGGAAATTAATTACGTCTTCAAACGATCTTGGGTTCACCATTATAAATTCAGAAGTCGTAATCATGAATATTGGAGTACGAATTTGTTTGTGGATATTTAAAATTTCCTTTACGCTATTCACTAAATCAATTTCTTTTCCAAAAGCCTTGGGACCAGCAGCATGTAGAGCAGAGACTGTATAAAACAACCAACGCTAATCGCTCGCTTTGATAACGCACGCTTCGATTCATCCCGTTGTTGGAATCAGGCACAGGTGATCGTCAGTCATAATGGAATTAACCTCAAAGAAACATAAGTGGTAAAAAGAATGTATACCTTGCATATCCACCTTGCTTCCGGCCGGTGCCTCTCCTCGGCAGATGGAAAAAAGGATAGAAAAATCAACAGAGCATTGGATGTTTTATTTACGGAGACGAAAACAATGCTACTGATCGATAGTACATTCATGCGCCCATTATGCTGAAGGTCTGATTGTGTAGTTATGTTTTTCATCGTCAGTTTGCATCAATCGCGCCCTTTCATTACATGAAGAACGCCAGAGGGTTGTGTAGCATGCCTATGCTATACGGCCTAAAATCCACCACCACTGAAGTACCGTGTTTTTGCTGAGCGTGGAAAGCACAATGAACTCTCCATTCCATAATCAAATGTTATGAACTAAGTATCGAAAACAACTAGATCAGGTGACACCGCCAGAAAACAAACAAAACACATTTCGATAAACCCTCAACTCAGAAACAACAACTAAATACCCCAAACTGCAATCTAGGCAAATTGATAGATCGACGCACCCAGCGATACAGCGCAAGCAAGTTGCGACACGATGGTGCGCGAGCATTGCACCTAAGTAATATGACCCACGGCAAGCCGGTGCATGAAAAACAGGGAACCAACAGGTTCGGGCATTTGAGCCAAGTAAGCATGACCCACGGCGGGCCGGATGTTATGAAACAGACAGGGAACGATGCGCGCAAAAACGTTTGCGCGATCGACGTCAATAACCTAACCATGATTAAAAACACCAAAATTATCAAACCAGCATTTATAGAACCGATAAACAACTTTTGTAAAGTAGGTCAGCCTCATTACCAACACTTATTAAACCACCTGTAAACTAGCCTTAAGAAACAGTATAAATAAATCGATGCCGAATAGACAAAGGAACTATTCGGTGGACACTGATCGGACGTGGTCGTAATGCCCGTCGCGCATCCAGTAAGTTAAAAACTTCTGAGTTTTCATCTAAGTTCAAGTTGTACACGATGACAAACCCTCCGCTTTGATAAGTCCGCGACCGCGAGTGGTTTCACGCAGTATGCGTTGATACAAGGTGACCACGAGTTATGGATACCGTATATCCACCACATGGCGACCGTGATTATAATCAGCAATCTTCGGAGTGAAGTGATTAATAAGTGACTCGAATCATCGTGACCAACAAGAACCTTGATGGTTGAGAGTGCGGAAAAGTGTCAATTCAAAAACGATAACCTTTAAAAAATAGACAAAATGGGAGGAAAATCATCCAAGCCGCAGGCTGATGTCTCTGGAACAAAAGACATTGCAATTGTGCAAAATCAGGAAATACACACAGAAATGCACGTAGCACATGAGTTCAAGCTCAACATTCTTTTGGTTTTGGTGACAGCAATCTTACTATGCATACAAGTAAGAGTTGTTGTAAGTAAGAGTAAGTTGTGAAAAACGCAAAAAACAAGCATTAAAGGCATTAGAGCTACCACGTTAAAAGTGACGATAGTTATCGTAAATTTGAGTTTAACGAACACAGACACTAAGTGCCAATTATACAAAGATAAAAACAATTAAAATAATGGTGCGCGAAAAAGCAGTGTCGACGCACGCAGCAAACAAAACAGAGTGAAATCCATAACGCGTATCGTTAGAAAATTATGTTGTGTGTATGAGTGACTATGTTACGCAAAACACAGTTATTGGCGGAAATGAATCGAGTGGTAACCGGAACGGCACTTGTATCAAAGGAAAAGGCGCACACCAAGCGACTACAGCAGTGAAGACGACTCTACCGAAGGAAGGAAGGAAGGAAGGAAGGACGACGATAGCAGCAATATAGGATGATGACGAATATCCCTGCACCCCAGGTCAACGATACACGATGGTGGCGAGAAGCTTGAAAGTTAAGTTCATTACATTTTTATCATAAATATATTAGAGTAAGAATAAGAACTAAAGTAAAGAAAGATGCTCCACGGATAAAAGAAAATAATACGACAATGAAATAGAATATGAAGAATGAAACGAAAAAATATGAAAATATGAGACATTGGGGATAATATGCGTATAAATGAGAATTTCTATAACAAAGTTTACAATTAATCCAACAAATAGTTACAAGATGAACGATGCCAGACAATATTAAACCCGCGGATGGAATTAAAAAATTAGAAAGGATCTTAGATAGGATTAAAGATTATACGAAAAGGCATAGAAAGGCCACATTAAGAGCAATCGAATTAACTTCAGAAGAAACATTCGAAGGGTTACAACATTATTTCCTTAAGCATGAGAGCAAGTACTCGGACCACGAAGTAACTGCATATATGGTAGCAGCAAGAAACTTGCTGACAAAGATTAAAGAGTTAGTCAAGTTGCATATGTCAAAACCGCAACACGTACAGTTCAGTATACTGGTACGTTGCATTATTAATTTGACAAAATTACACAAAAAGCATAAGAAAATGGCTACGTTCGATTTCAAAACGATTAACGCGGTTGTACCGTCGTTTGATGGCAAGCCAGAAAATGTGAAAATGTTCATCAAGGCGATCAAGATAGCCAGGGAGCTGGCCAAGGATAATGAGCCAACGTTAGTAAGGGTATTAGAAACAAAGCTGATAGGGAAGGCAGCTCAAGCGATGCCCGAGGACATTATGAAAATTGATGACTTCATCGCCGAAATCAAGAAGAGATTTGAAGAAAAAACGGATCCATTGAAAGTGATCGCTGCTATCAAAGCAATCAGGAAGTCGGACAATAAGGCAATAGGAGAGGAGATTGAGCTCCTCACGAACAAGCTGATGGCTTTGTATAGGGAAAATAAAGTCCCTGACGACTTTGCAAACAAGATGGTAGTAGGACTGGCAGTCGATACACTGGTAGAAAAAATTAGTGGCGAGAGAACGAAAACATTGCTAATGGCAACTAAATTTGCAACTGTCTCAGAAGCAGTGCAAAGAATGCAGGAGCTCGATGCAGCAAGTATTGACACCAGTAGAGTGTTAGCAGTTCAAAGGGAATCAGGAAAGGGACAACCTTATAGGAGACAGTTCGAGCCTTCCTATCAAAACAGAAACGAAGACAGATACCGCCAAGCTGGGAGGTATCAGTCGAACTACAGGAACGAAAGAGGTGGAAGAGGAAGAAGAGGAGGTTGCCAAAACTGCAACCACTCTAACAATGGATATCCATCCAATCGTTATGGATACCCACCCAACCCACCCAATCACTTCCAACACCACGCCAATAACCAAAACAGACAGGTGATTCCAGGCCATGCACGCAATGTGCAAACACAGCAAAACTGGCGTCAAAACTCGCAACGGGTTTTGATCGCGCAGGAAGGTGAACAAATGAATCCACCTTCGGGCGGCGAAGCGTATATGGAAGAAAAAATGCGCCAAGCACCCAACGCCAACGCTGACCATTTTTTAGGCCAACAGGCGCAATCTCAACAAGATTGCCAGTTTTTGCAGTAAACTTATCAGCAAGCAATTACATTAAAGTAAAACTGGATATGTCAAGGAATGCATATAGCATACTTATCTTAGATACAGGTGCAAACATATCCCTATTCAAAATGAATAAAGTTAAACCAGATCAAATGTTAAATACTAACAGAAAGATCAATCTGAAAGACCTTAGTAGCACAGTAACTACAACAATAGCGGCAACATCATCAAAAATGCTATTTGGAAATAACTGGATTGAACATGAATTTCACCTCATACCTTCAACCATTGACATTAATGCAGATGGAATCCTTGGAAAGGATTTTCTTACAAAATTCATGTGCAACATTAACTACGAACATTGGTTACTTCAATTTCATCATAAAGGTGAAGTGATATCGCACCCAATTGAGGAAGAAGCCAGTAATCGAATAGTTTTGCCATTTAGAAGTGAAGTCATTCGAAGAATTAAATTAACTAATGTTCAGGAGGACTCAATAGTACAAGCCGAAGAAATTAAGCCAGGTATATTTTGTGGAAACACAATTATCACACAAAATGAACATTATGTTAAATTCATTAATACAACTGATGAAAATGTAATTTTATGTTTGAATTCATTTAAACCACAAACAGAACCACTGAGAAATTATAACGTTCTCAAGTTCATGAACAACAATAGCAACAACTTAAAGCGAATACAAACAATTCTTGATCAAATTGAACTTAGTAAAGCACCAATAGAAGCACAAAAAGATCTCGAAAAATTAATCATTGATTATTCAGACGTCTTTTGTGTTAACGATGATCCAATTACAACCAATAACTTTTACACACAACAAATCCAGTTAAAGGATAACATTCCTAGCTACATTCCAAACTATAAACAAATTCATTCACAGGCAGAAGAAATCAATAAACAGGTCGATAAAATGCTTAAAGACAACATTATAGAACACTCTGTTTCAGCATATAACTCTCCAATTCTTTTGGTACCGAAGAAATCGGATGAGGGAAACAAGAAATGGAGATTAGTTGTAGATTTTCGGCAATTAAACAAGAAAATCGTAACTGACAAATTTCCATTACCAAGGATTGACACAATTTTAGATCAATTAGGAAGAGCCAAGTACTTCAGTACTTTAGACTTGATGTCAGGCTTCCACCAGATCTCTCTCGACAAAGACTCGCGAAGGTACACAGCGTTCTCAACCCCTTCAGGCCATTACCAATTCACAAGAATGCCATTTGGACTAAACATTAGCCCCAACAGCTTCCAAAGAATGATGGCAATAGCCATGGCCGGGTTGACACCTGAACTCGCATTTGTATATATAGATGATATAATTGTTACTGGATGCAGTGCACAGCATCATATCAGTAACCTAGTTAAAGTATTTTGTAGATTAAGAAAATACAATCTTAAACTTAACCCTAGTAAATGTAAATTTTTCAAGTCTGAAGTGACTTATTTAGGACATAAAATAACAGATAAGGGCATTTTTCCGGATGAATCAAAATTCGATAAAGTAAAGAATTTTCCAACACCTACAAACGCAGACGAAGTGTTACGTTTTGTAGCATTCTGTAATTATTACAGGAAATTTGTCAAAGATTTTGCAAAGATTGCAAAGCCACTCAACCAGTTGAAGAAGAAAGGAGTAGCATTTTTGTGGACTGACGAATGTCAGCTGGCGTTTGAGCAGCTAAAGCAATGTCTGCTATCGCCAACAATCCTTAAATACCCAGATTTTACAAAGGAATTTATTATTACAACGGACGCATCCGACTTGGCATGCGGGGCCGTATTATCCCAAATAACAGACGGAAATGATTTCCCTGTTGCGTACGCAAGCAAAAGCTTCACGCCAGGAGAAAAGAATAAGCCCATCATTGAAAAAGAGCTTACAGCGATTCACTGGGCCATCAATTATTTTAAACCTTATGTGTATGGTCGGAAGTTCAAAGTAAGAACCGATCATAGACCACTAGTATATCTATTTGGGATGAAAAACCCAACGTCTAAGTTAACTAGAATGAGATTAGATTTAGAAGAATTCGATTTCGAGATTGAATTTTTAGCAGGTAAAGCCAATGTAGCTGCAGATGCATTGTCCAGAATAGTCATCAATTCAGATGAACTAAAATCATTTATTCCCAAAAATAAGGAGGATAAGATGAATGTACAGATGAAGAGCACAATCTTAACAGTGACAACGAGAGCAATGTTAAAGAAGAAGGAGATAAACAAATCTGAGAAGAGTGAGGAAAAGAAGAAGAAAAAATGAATCGATGTGGGAAACGGATAGACCTTCCGAGGTATCCAAAATACTGAAAATAAAGACAAATGAAAGTAGAAAAGGAATAGAGCTCATGGTATATAACCATAAAGGAAATAAAGCGCTAGGGTCGATAATAATCCCCTCTAATAATGATGCACCGAAAAATGGAAGTCAAGCACTAGAGCTTGCTCTTCTAAAGTTGTGCCAAGTAGCAAAAGACTACCACAGAGACAAGTTAGCTTTGTCAATGCAAGATATATTGTTCAAGTACTTCTCCCATGAAATGGTAAAGGAAGTAGCCAATAGGACTATTTCTAATTTCAGTATAATTCTGTTCACTCCAACCAGTTGGATCACAGAAAGGGAAAATCAGCTGAGAATAATCCACGATTATCATATGACCCCTTCGGGAGGACATATAGGCCAGTACAGAACGTATCTAAAACTTAGAGAGAAGTATAGATGGAAAAACATGAAGGAAGACATAAAAAATTACGTACGAAATTGTAACGCGTGTATTAGGAATAAAACAATTAAGCATACTAAAGAAGAGACAGTTGTGACGACAACCCCTTCGAAACCATTTAGCGTAATATCCATAGACACAGTTGGACCACTTCCAAAAACAAACAACGACAATAGATACGCAATTACAATTCAATGTGACCTAACAAAATACGTTGTTATAATCCCCATACAAAACAAAGAAGCAAACACAATAGCCAGAGCATTGGTAGAAAACTTTATTCTCACTTTTGGTAATTTCTTAGAACTAAAATCTGATCAAGGTCTGGAGTACAACAATGAAATTTTAAGCAAAGTAGCAGAAATTCTCAAAATAAAACAAACATTTGCAACCGCATATCATCCACAAACCATAGGAGCGTTAGAAAGAAACCATAGATGCTTAAACGAATATTTAAGGTCATTCTCAAACGAACACCATAATGATTGGGATACCTGGACTAAATTTTACGAATTTGTGTACAATACCACAACCCATACAGATACAAGATATACACCATTTGAACTAGTTTTCGGGAGAACAGCTAATTTACCACAAGATTTATATAAAGCTAAAACAGAACCAGTTTATAATATCGAGCAATACTACAATGAAATGAAATTCAAGTTGCAAAAATCAAACGAAATAGCCAGGGAAAATTTAATCAGAACAAAAGTAAAACGACAGGCTACCTTGAACAAAACCACAAATCCAATAAACCTAAAAATAGGAGATACAGTGTACATTACAAATGAAACAGGAAGAAAACTAGATCCCATGTACATTGGACCATTTTTCATAAAAAGCATACAGGAAACCAATTGCGTAATACAAAATTGTCAATCTAAAAAGGAGAGCACAGTTCATAAAAACAGAATAATTAAACAACCTAGTGAGTAAGGTCATGATTCTTGACAACTGAGTAAGAACCATAACCTTCCTCAAGAAAAGGGGGGCGTGTAGCATGCCTATGCTATACGGCCTAAAATCCACCACCACTGAAGTACCGTGTTTTTGCTGAGCGTGGAAAGCACAATGAACTCTCCATTCCATAATCAAATGTTATGAACTAAGTATCAAAAACAACTAGATCAGGTGACACCGCCAGAAAACAAACAAAACACATTTCGATAAACCCTCAACTCAGAAACAACAACTAAATACCCCAAACTGCAATCTAGGCAAATTGATAGATCGACGCACCCAGCGATACAGCGCAAGCAAGTTGCGACACGATGGTGCGCGAGCATTGCACCTAAGTAATATGACCCACGGCAAGCCGGTGCATGAAAAACAGGGAACCAACAGGTTCGGGCATTTGAGCCAAGTAAGCATGACCCACGGCGGGCCGGATGTTATGAAACAGACAGGGAACGATGCGCGCAAAAACGTTTGCGCGATCGACGTCAATAACCTAACCATGATTAAAAACACCAAAATTATCAAACCAGCATTTATAGAACCGATAAACAACTTTTGTAAAGTAGGTCAGCCTCATTACCAACACTTATTAAACCACCTGTAAACTAGCCTTAAGAAACAGTATAAATAAATCGATGCCGAATAGACAAAGGAACTATTCGGTGGACACTGATCGGACGTGGTCGTAATGCCCGTCGCGCATCCAGTAAGTTAAAAACTTCTGAGTTTTCATCTAAGTTCAAGTTGTACACGATGACAAACCCTCCGCTTTGATAAGTCCGCGACCGCGAGTGGTTTCACGCAGTATGCGTTGATACAAGGTGACCACGAGTTATGGATACCGTATATCCACCACAGTTGAATAAAAAGGCGGACAACAACAATATAGCCTTATTGCCACTTTCTTCTTCCTGCACGGTTGACGAACAATAGCTTCATTTATAGATCGATTTCGTATGTTTTAACGTGCCGGAAAAAAAGATTTTTGATCACGTTGAGCAGATAAGCATCCGCATAAATCTGAGCATAATCTATAATTTACAGGTGGAGGTCACACGAAATTCGCTTCGCTTGAAAAGGAAGACTGAAACGACGAATGCACAAATGCAGATTTATTCCGATGCAGACCCTAAAGTGGCATAAACAGAGCCGTACGATCGATTCCGCCACAAAGTGGAACCCTACAGGATAACGAATTGCATTCGAATGCCCTCGTTTCCAAAGATTTCCCAAATAGCTCGCTGCTCGATGTTTATTCTAATAATTGAGAAATTAACATATAAGCAATCATGATTTCCTTTGTTATCCAGACTCTAAAAACCAGAAACCCAAAGCAAAGGACGATTATTGGGTGCGAAGAGATGATGCTGGAGGGGGAATCAGGAAGGATCTCTGTATCGTTGCAGCGAAGGTTCTGTTTGAAAACGGGGCGATGTACGTTGGTCCTATTACGGGATTATGCAAAATTCCGGGATGGCGATTCAGGCTCCACTACTCAGCCCCTGCATCTTGTGTACCGGCAAAAGAAAACTCGAGATTATCAAAAGTTTATTGGATACTGTTCTGCATTGATTTACCTTTTCGACGATCCGCTTTTCTTAAAATTTAATTTAGCTATTTACAAAAGTTGCATTTCAATTTCCGTGTTTAAAAATAAACAGTCATATACCTTAACAGGATCCACTATTTCTAACCAACATTCCTTGCTCTTGCTCTTGCTTGCTTGATCTGCATGCTGTAGGTACCATGCTTCGTAAAATCATTTCATTGAGCCGGTTTCTTCAAATAATACTTCTTCCATAGATCGAAACAGACACTTACCGAATAAGGGACGAAGAACAACGTGCTATGAAGCAGCACGACACGAACAAAGTAGGGTAGAGGACTGCGGGATCAAAAAATAAAATGTAGAAGCTAGAAAGAAACTCCCCAAGACGTTGACGATACACAAAACAACAACGATAACAAAAAGAGCAAACGAGTGTCGACTGGCCAGGAGGAGCAGTCCTTATCGATAATCGAACTCAAACCGGGTTATGCATGAGAAAAAAAACTTAAATCTGTGAAAAAATGGACAAGTGAGAAGACAAGCAGGAAGAGCAATGGCAAGCAGAAGCGCCGCCACGGGAACTAGTTTGAATAAGTGAACAGCAACACCAGAAAACGTACCTAGCATGAGTTTGAGATGCCAGCTACACCGCAGGAAGAACAAAAAAGGTGTCGGATATGATTGGCTTAATGCCGGCGGGAGAGCCCTGGAACTGCAGGGAGTTATTTTGTGTCGTATTACGTGATATCTGGTCGTTCAATCGAGACATACTCGGTTGGCCTCCCAAGGTACGATGCAGCAGCATATTGGCCATATGACACAAACATCGTCAGAGAACGCAGGAGGACACTGTGCAACTAAGGATAAGAGAGCAGCGTTTGTACACATCCACTCATGAAAGGTGATACGCTAGGAACTGTACACCAGCCGGTTTCCTGACCCTCCTACTACACGAAACGTGGGTCTTAGTCCCCGGCGTGTGCAAAAAACTTTAAGGTGATTGACGTTGGTGTCGTAATTCATTTTGTCACCTTTTGTGGGCCGAAATTCAGCCCGGGGGAAGAGTTTTCCTACGTGTTCCTTTTTCCGCTTCGCAAAAAGATAACATAAAAGACGTAGTTCAACTTTCAATGTACACGTTTGTAAGTGACAGAGAATGTGTCAGCACAATCTAATGACTAATTAATGTGACCGGGCCTAATACTGACCTCGTTGGTTCTTGTTGTAATTAAAACTCTCCGAAAGATCTCCAATCAAAATATCTAAGCATTGATGACAAGTCCTAGAAGAGTAAGCATTGCTTAATTCGTCTTACAAGACACGTCGTCTGCTGGTTGTCACCCACCGAAAAAGGTTCGAATCCATAAAAATCTGATTATGTATCTGAAGGGGTTCTCCTCGACTAAAACAGTTGAGAGATGCAGTTTTCCAATCCGTTCGCACGTTTCTCTGCGCTCGACTCGAAGCTGGACGTCCCGTTGAGTGATTTAGAATTACTGCAAAAATTTTCCAAAATCGCTTTTCTTACTGTTAATAGATGCTAGTAGGTGAGATAGGGACGATATTGAAGAAGAAGTGAGTAGTTTTTATCGCTTTCAAACACAATACCGTCTTCGTGGTGACCTTCCACAAAATCCTGCCTTTTCTTCGACGTAAGAAGACCTCCACCGGCTTGGATAAAAGATTTATGGTTGTATGTGTCTCGACTTTTTGATCACAATTCTTGCGTTTTTCCGCATTGCCGGAAATAGGGGCTCTAACGGGCAGATTCGGGGTTTAAAACCGAGTGAACCGTTTCTTCTCGAGCAAGTGGAGCTCAAATAGCGGCAATAGCTAACAGAGCATGAAGTTAGTGGCAGACATAACTGGCCTCGCAGCAGACTATCCAGGGATGAAAAAGGTCGGATACCTCTTCATGCGGAATCCTGAAGCGGAAACGAAGATTGAGGAAGCTTAAAGCTGTTAGCTTTAAAATTTATATCCTTTTTAAGACTCTATCCGAAAGTCTGCGGGAGCTTAACCTGTGTTTATAGGGTTTACGTTCTCGAGTGCCATGCTTGGAAGTTTACCCTTTTCATTCTGTTATTCAATTTCAATATCCTGTGTGAGATATCTGGGTGGAAACAAATTGAAAATATCGCAAATAAACACGAATCAAGCGAAAAAACACGGTCAAGCCACTAACACGAAGAAAAATAATAGATTTACAGATTTATGCGTTTGCTGCGACTATTAACACCGTCGATTGTTTGTGGGAATACTCGAAAAATGATCCTTGCAAAGAACGCCTCTACAATGGGTTTCCAACCAACTGTCTAGAAATACCGAGAAAAGGTCATCCATTAACACTCAAGCTGAATCGATTCATCTTGTCGATTAACGACCTTGTCTCGCTTTCGTGCGTAAGAAGACACTGACAACGACCCGACGAACACAAATTGTCTCCGGGAAGGATCAACACGGATGGATGAAAACGACACAGTCAGGATCATCGGTGACATCGGAGAGCTTCATCCTGTGACGCATGACGAAGTGGGCCGTTTTCACCTCCGCCTTCGCCTTTGCTTAAAATATATGCTAGGAAGAAAATTCGTTTGTCCTTCGGCGCGTGCGACAGGATTTGTTTGTTTGTCTTATTTCGTTTATTTTATTTATGCTTCATTAAAATCCGTTCCGGTTGCTATTCGTATGCGAGGAAAACGAGAAGGACGAAGTACGAAAATGAAAGCAAGACCGTTTCCCTGCTCAACAGAGCACTGCCGGAAGTCGTGTGTTGACGACGAATTTTGAATTACGGGCGGTTTGTTTTGCAACGGTTGGTTTATTCAGGGAAGGAACTTGGAAAGACGGAACAAAAATGTTCTCGGCGGGAATTTAGGATTGTGCCAGGAAGCAAAAGCCGACACACAAGTCATGCGCGGACCAACACTATCAGCTGCCGTTAAAATAAAGACAGAAGGCAATAAGGACTAAGGAGAATATCTTTCCATGAGGTCAATCCCGAGAAGCCATGCACAGTGCAGATAGTAGAAAAGTTTCCGTGCAAGAAAGTGTACCGAACCATGAGAAATATCTTTCGCCGTTGCAACGGAAAGATGCATCCGAAGTCAGGCGAACTGTAAACTTCAACTTGGACGATCGTAACTCTTCTCGTCTGATTTTTACACTCCAACACGCGTCCATGGGCCAGGTGTTACGGTGCTTCATCTCTCCCTCGACTCTTTCCCTACCGTTAAATGCGGGCGTGTATTTGCATATGGAAACAACATGTATGTAAATGAAACATGGCGACACCTGAATTAGATGCCCATGTATGCACAGATGCGTGGGCTAACAATCCTGTCTCCTGGAGTTGCTCAAGGAAGGACGCATTGACAGAAAAGTAATGAATACCAGATGATTCCGGGACACATTCCCCAAAGCGAAACCAGCGTGCCTTGTGTCACAATAACGCCGGTTGATGCTGTTTGACACTTGGTGCTGCTGTCAAGAGATAAGATTGGCTGACATCCCAGTGCCAGTGGGGTGAACTGAACAAAGCTGATTTAAACTCATGAAAAAGAGGAAATACTACTGTGTCCAAAAAGTAAGGTGACATTGGATGTTAAATTTTGCGCGCCAAAAATAGCCCCTTGTTTTTATTTTTCGTATGTCACTATGCATGTTTTTGACAGCTGTGCCAAGTTTCAAGTCAAAATATCAACCCGGCTAAGAGCAGCAATTTTTTTAATTTGGTGCTACCTGTGTAATCCTCGTTGGGTAAAGATGTCTAGCACGAGCAACTTTGTTGAGCAGCGCTCGTGTATCAAATTCTGTTTGAGAAAGCCTTAAATGCACTGTACCACTTGTACACTTGTTTTTTTGACATTGTTTTGTCACCGAATGCTTTTACCAACATTCTCAACGTCTCTGCAGCGGTAATGTCGTTTCTCAAACAGAATTTGATACACGAGCGCTGCTCAACAAAGTTGCTCGTGCTAGACATCTTTACCCAACGAGGATTACCCAGGTAGCACCAAATTAAAAAAATTGCTGCTCTTAGCTGGGTTGATATTTTGACTTGAAACTTGGCACAGCTGTCAAAAACATGCATAGTGACATACGAAAAATAAAAACAAGGGGCTATTTTTGGCGCGCAAAATTTAACATCCAATGTCACCTTACTTTTTGGACACAGTAGTATGTCAACATAGGGATAGGAAACGAGTTTTGAATCGTAATATGTAAATTCTACACATCCGATTGAATTATTCCAACTGTCAATTGACTTCTTCGAGTTTTGGATGAAACCGTTCCATAACTAAGCAGATATGGTAAACTGTTTATGGAGCACCTGTCGTTTCGAAATTTACCAATAATTGCTAAAGTAATTCTGCTTACGAGCGGCCCAACTTATTGGCGTTATAAACTGAACTAGATTAACATTGGACTGACATTAGCATAATATTCAAATTGATCACTAACCCAGCTAGTCTTTGTTATACGCACTCAATAGATTTCGTTCTCAATGTTGGAAATCTTATTACCTTGTAGCAAAATACTTCAGGCATCGTTCTAGTCGAAAAGTTTGTCATCGTTATAGACTCACATACCTGGAAGTAAAGAAAACAAACAGGAAAGAAAATGTAAGACAACGAGGCATTTAAAGGATTAAAGTGTCGAGTGACAATTCTAAAACCTACTACCAGCACTGGAGAAATCCAAAACAAATAATTTACGGTGCTGCTGCTATTTGTGGGGCTGCAAGCATCAGCTACCCAGCGCCGGACCTTGCCAACTTTAATCAGATTAAAAAGCCTGGTCACGATGAGCACAAAAGATCTTCTAGAAGTAACCGCTTTTTATTTATGTTGTTTGAACAGTCGCCAGCCAGCAACTTGACCCTGTTTGTGCTCACAAAATTCCAGTAGTAATTTTTTTATATGCCTTAACGTCGGCATATAAATTTGCTCGTGTCGCGCAAAATAGAGCAAAACAATTTAAACCCAAATTCTGCAAAAGAAACCGAGAAAAGCTAACAAATCCTTTCACCATGCTCCTACGAAGAGCGGGATAAGAAGGAATATCAATTGTTTGCTGACCGATCGGCGGCGACCACCGCTCACGGGTGTGCTTTATCGATTGTGTATTTAATTTTTCAATTTATTCCCACGAAGGACATGAGATACATCCTTAGTCCGGCCTCTTTTTCTTGGAATATTATCTGCTCCACGAAACATGTCCCCACACAAAAAGAGCACTCACACCCAACAAGACATGCCCGAAGACACCTCTCTGCCAAAAGCGCACGCATCGAAAACAAAAAACATCCAGGAAGGGAAACCAAAAGTGCATAATGATCTGTTTGGATATAAATTTTCGCGAGCTGTGGGCCGTTGTCGTTGTTGTTTCTGGCACCAGCATTGTGTGCGCGTGTAGACGGTAAGACAGTGTGAAGTAAAGGAAAAAAGATGCGTGTAGAAAGAAGCACCGGTCTACGCCTCTGTAGCAATTCCAATTCCTGTGGTGGCTTCTCAATACGAGAGGGAACAAGGAAGAAAAACCTTTAAGAAACGGGAGGAATCTTTTTACCAGAATAACAAATCTACCCTGGAGGGAGGACAAATGTTTTTCTTAAACGAAACACCATAACCGATAAGACCTAATGCAAAACATACATCAAGCAACGGGTTCAACGGTTTATCTATCCGTTTACAGTTACGAGTACATGTAATTTACATATTGACCATTGAATACTGTACAACAAGGCAGCACCAGTCCGTGAACACTGAAAATTGTTTAAAGAGGATTAAACACGACACCAGCCCCGATTCTACAAGGCAGAAGAAAAGAAACCTAAGAAAAGATTGTCTGCAACTGATAGGTGGCGGTGCACCTCAACCTCGACAAGAACAACAAGAACCTCGCAGAATATCCATCCACCATCTTCACCAGGATCTGCAGCTGCGGGTTCGTGTCCGTTTTCTATTTGGCGTTTAATTGTCTTTTCCTTGCGGTGGGGAGTAACGATCACCTCGTTAGCCAACGACATCGTGATTTCGACGTTTCTCCCCTACTTCATTAATTTCTTGGGTTTTGTTGTTGGTCTGGAACAAAATCGTGCGAATGCAGCATCATTTAGTCCCTTAATATCGGAGGAGTGCGTCTTTTGCCTTCTCTGGCTAGTAGGAGTTCACCTCCTCCGCTGATGACGCTTAAGGATAAGGTGTTTTACTCCTCTAACACCCAACTTTCAACACCAAACCTAATCTCTTCCACAACATCCACACTCCTGGATAAAGGACAGAATTACTTCTTCTTATTACACATTTGATTGCTCCAAGCTTCCCAGCAGCAGCAGTTTCAGGAGTTGCAAGAACCCAATGGTCGCCTCCTGCTGATGAAGATGAGTGACTATGGTTATAAAATTACCATTTTATCACAACTGACCATAACTTTTACTGCAGTTGCTTCTAAAGTTGCTGGTGACGGCTGCGAGAGGGTGGTGGATTGTAGACAGGGGAATAGAAGGGGATGAAGGGTGAATTTCACTAACCATCTCTGCTGGGCGGCCCTGTCAGCACGTGCTAATTATTCAGCACGACATTCTTTCGTGCCGCACGTGTTCCTTTTGGGTGAATGATGATGCGACGCAAAGCCATAACTTTTTCTCCGGTCAGTTTCGTTTCATAAGAATGAAAAGTCTATCTCCATACATATTCCAGTTATTTCACTTTTTGTCCTCCCATCGACAGTGACAGTTTTTCCACCATAATGTCTCATTGATGCATTTTGCAGAAAAAAATCCGCGAGGACGCATACTTTTGCCACCAACTTTCACCACCAACCACAGACACCTTCCGCAATGAAAGAGGAGGTGAACAAAAAGTTAGACTTACGATGCAAATAGCGTAGGAATAAAGGGACGGAGAATAGGTAGCGCTTGGGAAAAAACAACCCTTCTACCATTCATTCGAGATCCGAAGAACAAAATGCACAATCAGGAAGTTGTGAGCGGAGGCCGAAAGGACGCATGGTGAGAACGTGCCTACGGACATTCTAGGATAATCAAGGCCCAGCTGTTACAATGAAGCAAAATGTTAGTCTGTTCTTCTCACTTTTCCTCCACAAGGAACGAAACACAATCAAGCGAAAGCGTATGAAAAACTGGAAAAGATGCTGGACCTTCTCGTTTTTTAGTCCGCGTCAAAGTTTGAGCAGTTTTTGTTCCGCAACCTTTTGTGACTTTGCTACATATGTTGCTCAGTACCAGGTTGATTAATTAATACCTCAGATGAAATATACAGACGTCTTTAACATTCCTCAACCGAGGGTCAAAATAAAAAAGCAATAACTAGTACACGATTGTCATACACAAACATGAACCATTGGAAACAAGTGACCAAAATTAGGTGAATGATGCATTGATAATTTCTTTAAAAAAAAACAAAACCCTACAAGACACCGGGCCCCAATGACTAGTTTGGTATATCAACTACCATTTTAAACGTAAGCTCAATTATTTGAGCACATTTCACGACATGAATATACTCCAAAATGGAAAACTTTCCCGTCCGTCGGGACCGAACATTGGCCAGTACGCAAAATAGCATTTTCCTGCAGTGAGAAATTCTATTGAAGTGCAATTTTTGAAACAGGCTTTTCAAAACACTAATGGAGAGCTACGGTAAAAAATCATTAGGTGTAAATATTGTGGCTCGAGTTTTCATTCGTTTTCCCAATTTTCAAACCGATAACGACAGTTTTGCTTGATCTCCAAAAACTCTCCCGAAACCCTTCTCTGGCCCACAAACAAATGTTATTATTAACACCTTTTTATTATCTTTTTGGGTGCTAGCGGAAGTCGTTTACAAGATTTTCATCGATATTTCCTTCCCCCGAAACAATGTTACCCCTAGAGCTTTATGAACTGTTTTTATTGCTCAGTGAAGGTATTTGCCTCAAGTGATATGCCCCAAGTTGTCATTTTTCGTTTCGCCAGAATCAATTTCTTTTGGCTCTTTTAAACACGGAAACGGTAAACCTTAACAATGGGCTGCTGTTGCTCGAAAGTAGGTTAAATTTTGAAGTGTACTTTATTCTAAACTTTTTGGAACAAGACATTTCCATTTCGGTGGTAAAAAGATCATCGACCTGAAGCGCACTTATCTTTCTCTTTTTACCGAAAGCATCCAATGGACAGAAAAGTATCTCGCCATGTTCCGTTCGGTCGAGAAATCAGCCAGGAGAAATAAGCCCGGAATATTTGTGGCGTCACCAGACTTTCGCGATTTAAGAAGTGCGAACGATGAGTTTATTCGCGGTGAGAAAAAAAAAACGTTACTAGAAAACCTTTTGAACCCATCGCAAATACAGAAAGAAAAAAACAGAAGATTACTTCGAATGCAACAAATTTTCGGTTGGGCCTGGTAAAGATAGTTCGTTCCGTTGTCAAAAGTCCGTTGAGAAATAAAGCCTGTTGTACCTCTTCTCAATTCCAGAGACCGTGACCTCCGGAAACGCCGCAACAAAAACAGATACGGAGGTAAAACGAAGATTATAGCTCTTAATGGTTCAGGTGTTGATGGATTTATCGCTCAGCGACGACGATGCACTTTTCTTGGTGTCGTGAGGTTTTGAAATACTCGGATCCGGGATAGTGTACTGTTTAGGATAGAGCTTGGAATGTCTCAAATTGCATCGAAACTGCATCAATCAGTTACATCGGGATCGTATCACTTCCCACCCCAAATCCAATGATACTACATTCCAGCTCTCCCCATGTAAGGGTAGACAACTTCAATTTAAAATTAATCTGACTGACACCAACCGCTCTTCGATGGCCAGGAATCCGGGGGCTTAGTTTTGCTTGGCTTATGACTAATTGTTGTTCACTGGGAAAGAGATAGACAATCGTTTGAAAGTAGGTAGAGTGGAGGATAGGGGGTTTCAGAAAAATCCGTTGACACCGAAAATAAATACCGCTGATGGACAAGTACATGGAGGATGGTGCCATCATCACTGCTTTGTCAAATACTAGCTTCTAAACGAGCCGGAGGTTCAGAGGGTAAGAATTTAGACAAGATGACTTACTATCCACGTAGCCAAAGGGAAATAGTCTTGTATATCCATTAACGGGCGGGTATGGCCAACTCGGTCGTTACGCCAAGGAGAAGAAGTGAACATAAGATGGTGCAAAAAATGTACAAAAGATGTATGGTAACGGCCGTCGACGACAGTCCGGCGCGTGCACTTTCTCACCGGAGTAATCCTGGCGTTCCAAGGCGAATTCCGACCATTCTAAAGGCACACTTTTATGATCTCGTCTGGCCCGAGGCGCCAGTGACATGTAACCCTGACTCTTCTGTCCATCCACGTGTTTGCAATAGCGTCAGTGTATGCGACCAGTAACCCCGTGTTTCACTTCGTTCAAATGGTATTTCGGAGGTCCCTGAAGAGGTCGGAGGACAGGCACACGCACAAACAAGCTTCCAGGTCGCCGGACGGAACCCACTCTCAAGCGGAAAAAGACTCGATCTGGTATAAATTTTCCGTTGACTGTTGACGCACTGACGCGGTTTCATGGAGTGTCACCAACAAGAAAATAAAGGGAGTCGAAGGGCAGGAAATTGTACCAACGAAGAAAAAAATTGCGACAATAAACTGGAAAGCTTTCTGTGTCCATCGTCCTATATCAAACTATCGAGAAAGAGAAAAAGTAGCTTCTCTTTTTCTAGGACTAGAAGAAAGGACAAGGACTAGAAGAAAGATAAATGGAAATGCAATGCCTACCCAAAGCCTATATTTCAGCCACGGTCGGTCGTTTCTGTTGTCTGAGCGCGCACCGGATACTCCCGCATGGCGAAAGGAAAAAAAAAGCAATTGGCAGCCGATAAGACAAAAGCAAAAGGACTCGGGAGTAGTCAAAACGAGGAAAGGGGAAAAATTTGCTATGTTGGAGGCGACAAAGTACGAAACGTATACTCGAACACTAATCATCTGCAATCTCAATTAATGGCTCCATAAATGGTCAGAAAAAACATGAATCTCGACCCTAATGGAAATATTTTATTGTGAAATAATCTCCAAAACGCGAAAGCAAAAATAGAGAAACGGAAAAAGCCCATTTGCGAAACGAACAAAGAATGCAATGCACAGATGCATCCGTACGAAACTCCAGATTCAAAACCTGGGTAAAAAAGATGAAAAATTGTGCATGCTATCTATCCGTCGTTTGGGGTTTCGAAAAGCGTAACACGGTGCTAAGCTTTCCGAAAATCATCACTTCGGGAGAAATACACATATCATTGAAGTATGTTTTACAGCCCAGCAATCGTTCAATTTCACACCCGACATTTACATAAATAGGAAAAATGGAGTCCTCACGGAGCGATTGGTGTCCATGCGAGATAAAAAGAACAAGAAAAAAGCAAAACCGAAATATACGCCCCAAGGCATCCGACAGCTCTATTATGAAACAGCAAACATGGTTCTGTAAAGAGTAATAGGCAAATATGGTCCATATGAAACACGTTCGATATGCACTCGATTTCAGTAGGTTTTTTCGGCAAAAGCTATTTCGAAACTATATCGAAATGGAATAAAAATAAAAATATAAAAACCATTGCTTTGCTCTCGACAGTGCATCAATCAAAGTCAAGGGAAATGCATGTTGTAAGGGTAATATAACAAATAAGGCATTCACATAACACTGCATAAACTAATCAATAATCAATCATTTTAAATTATATACGAAAATTTTACTACTCAAGTTCATGAATGCAGTTCATATTTGCCGTAAACACGGATTCACTCTACGCGCGAAACGTTGTCGAAAAGAGAAATCTTTACCAAATTACGCCACTTAAAAATTATGCTACAAAAGGAGCCAGTGCCAAAAGGATAGCGTTTGCGTATATTCTTTCAACATATCGACCACGAAGGCGGGGGTTGAGGTTGGCGGTACAGATTGTGGGTTTTAATTTGCCCGAACCAATTTCCCCCACGAAGGGAACACGCGGCATACCAGTGAAATGGCAAGCACGATAAATTGGCGTTCTGCCAAAGAGAGGATACCCAGCCAAAACTATGGGAGCAGAAGCATTGGGTGGAGAAAACAAAGGGAAGAATACGTTCTTCAATAAACACAACGAGGTTTCAGAGAGTGTGTTGTTTTTGTGTTTTGTGAAATACACAAAATGACCACCAGCTAATTGCATATGTGGTGAAAGGAAGGTAAACCCGTGGAGAGGTTTCCTTCGGTACCGCCGAGCCAAGGGACACCACAACAACAAAGGGACGAGAAGGTGATGATGAGAAAGAAAATCATCATCGCCGGAAGAAAGAATTGTGGGCAAAGAACGAAACGTGCACACGGCGAAATACTAAACAACAGTAGGGAAAAATACAACAAGAAACGCCTATAATCTACTTGTCGTTTTCTTCTGTCGGAAAGATCGCCTCGCCTTGTAAAGGAAAAGCAAATAGAATAAAAATCAACCCCAAGCGCGGAGCGGGTCGATTTTAACGACCGCGCGCGCGCGACGAGACAAACGAATCTCCACAAACTATCGTTTTGTCCAGAAGGCAGAACCCCGCAAGGCACGTTCGTTTCGGGAATGTCTTGGGCCCATGTTTATTTAAAGAACTTTTGGGCATGGCCAGCACAGACACACCTCCCACACAACACGAAGTCGTATTAAGTTGAATAAATAGAATCTCATATTAGTATATTTCGAATCGGAATCGCATTATGCATAGACAATGTACGAGCAATGTATATTCTTTGTTGCATATGATGCCGATTAAGAATGTAATACGATTTTCTTTATGCATACGTATAGATATACGAGCAATGTACGGCTGATGTATATCGTAAGTCGTATATGATGCCGACTTAGAAAATATACGACTAAACATATACATTTTGAACAATGTACGGTTAGCGCCTCCACTTTTGTCAGTATAGGCATTATTTTAGCATCATTTACGATTCAATCATATTGCATAGAAGTACGATTATTTCAAGTTGATATTCGATTTACATGCATATGTGTTGTGTGGGCTTCTGCTCATCGCTCTGTTCCAAAAACCATGCACAAATGGTTTACTACTGCACCAGCGGTGTTAAGGTTATCTCCCACAAGAGGGAACCCCGAGTTTATTGCAGTTTTATAGTTGAGGTAGTTTTACGCATCCCTGATTGCACGCTAATTGTGCCATGCTTTTCTTTTCAGTAGCTCATTAATAAACGTCGACCATTTAAAAAAAAACGAGAGGTTTTAATTTCCAATGCAGTCGTGAAGAGCAAACCATTGGTAAGAAACAAGCGGTACGTATTGCTTCTGTAATCACTTTTTGCAGAAACAAAAATGAAATGACCAATGGAGAAAGATCAACGTGGCATTCCCATTAAGTTTGCGTATGTAATGTTAAAAATTGAGGACTAGCAAAAGGATCCGTTACAGAAAATTATATGGCTTCACCTGACCACAAGCCCAAAGCAAGAATCACCCTTTGGTGCTTAAACTGCTCCTGATAAGCCGTTGGTCATTGGAAAGTGTTGAGTACAAGTTGTCCTCATCATCAGCTCCATGGTATGCCACCACAAAAATTGCTTTGCACAAACTAAACGATCCCTGCCAGAGGGTGTGTGTTTGAGTGGATTAGTATCTCCAAAAGGCAACATCGCGAGGGCTAGGAAGTGACAAGCGGGCCGGATTCCATGGGAAGTTCCTCTTGGCTCACCAATGTTTAGTGGGGACGAGGAAGCATTCTGCACAACCACTTCCCAACCTCCCAACCGGCTTCGAGGCCCTCGGAACGTGAAATCGAATGTACACAGGGTGTGGTATTGCACACCTGAACGGTACTCTACACCGTGCTGCCGAGGCCAACACTCTGCACTGTCGAGTGTCTACAACAGCGACCTGATTTTTTGTTCTTCTGATCCGCAGACAAACACAGACCACCGACTGGTGTTCATGGTGTGAACCTTGAATAACTGGCTTAAAAATCCCTGGTATGGTATGACGACACTACTCCGGCCATTTCTCGTAGACTGGACATTCGCGCCAACAATATGCTAGGGCCAGTACTAGCGTGGAATACGCAGATTCTGTTTTTCTGATTCCTCCCATCGTATGGCTCTTTTTTCTGCGCCATTCTATTTGCTTCCTGCATGTTTTTCAAGTGTTCAACTGCAATACGGTAATTCAACGTTCAATTCTTCTTTCGGTCTATGATAACTCGGGCTGGGTTGGCGAGATGAGGCCAGAATAAATAAGTGATCATGCAATAAAAATGATACCATCATGTTACTGCACTTATTGGATCCGTGTATATGTCTATATGTCTGGCCGGGATGTTTGTCTGCACGTCGAAACAAAAGCTCGACTATAGGAGTGAGCGAGAACCTTGTGGAACATCGAAGTCGAAAACTGCATCACCATAACTGCATATCATGACTCCGGCCTTCCGCATGTTCGATGATTTCTCCTTTCTCTCACCCCTTGACTCGCTTAAGCGCCATCAACATATTCTTTGCGACAAACAAGTTCCGCAAGATCTTCCCCACAGTTCGGCTCATCAACGATGGCTTCCTTTTCCGGGGTTCAATATTTTTTCCTGCTGTTTTCCCGCACACGGTCAAGTGGTTTTTTATTGATCATTTCTTGTACGTTCGGAGGGGGTACCCTCCGTTGGCTATCGTCGACAAAGAGTTGACCAGGACGCGAAATTGTGAACAAGGAGGAAGAGCCTGTTATCTGTGATGGGGATGTGTATCCCACACATGGAAATGCAGTTCAACTTTAGGTGGCCGTATTTTTTGTCTTTCTGCTTTGTTTCCATCTGTAGACGCATAGATTCCAGTGTTAGTCTCTTTGTTTCATCAGCTGGTAGTTAGGAGTTGTTGCTGCAGCAGAAGAGTTCGCCGCAACTTATTTGCGGCTCAACGAGGAATGAATATACTGAAGGTGGGCGTTTTCCACGCCACGGTGCCATATGCAAATGTGCACATCTCCGTTTGTCCGGCAAAAGGCAAAAGCTTCCACAACAAGAGTAAACAACAGACTGTGCGTAGTCCTACCATTACTCGCTTTTAATTTTCTTTTTTTTTATCACACAACAGGTTAATACACACAAATTGCATCAGTGCAACCGACGCATGGTCGATTGGACAGCAATATTCGCCTTTGTGAAGCGGTACAGCCACGCAACAACCACTCACCCATCATCACCCTACCATCCCTCTCCTGCCACGACTAATGAACTTCAACGATGTTCGAGTGAGTTATATCGATGATAATCCGGTTGTGGTGCATCAGATCGGGCGATAAATTTATTTTTCTAGCCAGCAGCAGCAACGGCCGGTTCGATTTTTGCCCGAAAGGATAAACTGAGTTTGCCTCACCGGAGGTAGGAAGGATCTGTTGGCTTTGATTATGCTAATGAATTGTTAATGCCTCGGCCTTTAACGCGGCTATGCCTCTGGCGATATTGGAGGACTAAAAACTAACTAATAGGATTTTTATCATAACGATAATTCGATCGATAGCGATTGTAAACTTAAATCTGACTGTAAACCAGTAGAATGAAAACAAAACCGCATTGTACACTCTATACCTAAAAGTCGTATTACACACAAACGGCATAACAAGCTTGGTTCATGTTTGAATTTCTTCATTGAAATGGTAAGTTTAACTTTCAAACGTCCCGCAAACATACCTGAAATCCTATATAATAATTTTCCTTCCGAGGGTCGACCATGGCCCAATAAACACGCGCGCGAAAAGTAACCCATATTCGATCGAAGTCTCATTCGATGTCGCTACTAATTCAAAATCAGAAAACTGGGCCTGCTAAACAAAACCGACCCTTCTGTGCGTAATTGTTGGAATTTTGTGTTGTTAGTGTGTGTAAGAGTGAGAGAAAGAAATGGGGAAAGGTAGAACAAGAAAGTGAGAGAGAAAGAGAGAGACAAACAGTAAAGATAGAGGCAGTCATAGTGGAGAACAGAGAGACAACAATGGAAAGTATGACAAGGCGAGGCATAGGGATAGGGATAGATATAGCCAGAGAGCGAAAGAGAGAGAGAGATGAATAAAAAGGGAGAGAGATTATGAGAGAGAGAGGCAGTGTGAATGCGATGGGAGATAGGAGATGGGAGATGGGAGATGGGAGATGGGAGATGGGAGATGGGAGATTTGTGGCAGGAGGTTTGTGGTTTGTGATGGGAGGTGGGAGGTATGTTGGTGGGAGGTGAAAGGTGAGATTTGGGAGGTGGGTGGTGGGAGGTTTGAGGTCGACGGTGGTAGGTGGGTGCTGGGGGGTGGGTGTTGGGTGGTGGGAGGTGGGAGGTGGTAGATGTTAGATGTGAAATGGGAAATGTAAGATGGAGAGGGAGAGATAGAAAGAGAGAGAGAGAGAGAGAGAGAGAGAGAGAGAGAGAGAGCGAGAGAGAGAGAGAGAGAGAGAGAAAGAGAGAGAGGGAGAGAGGGAGAGAGAGAGAGAGAGAGAGAGAGAGAGAGAGAGAGAGAGAGAGAGAGAGAGAGAGAGAGAGAGAGAGACGGAGGGAGAGAGAGAAAGACAGAAAGAGAGAAAAGAGATAGAGAGAGAAATCCAACGGCATTGGACGGTATGTCCGAGTTCACTTCGCGATTATGTGAGAGGAAGTGAGAACAATCACGCTCGCATACAGAATTAGCTTATAACGCAGCCAATCGATTCGTACTCGAATCTCAATGCATGTGTTTGCGGATCTACGAATACAAGAAAACAAAAGAAGAAAGCGAGAAGTGGGGACCGCTATCCACGGCAGAGTATACGGACGACCGATCCGAGAGTACTGTTGTTCGGACAGGTAGCTTAACCTTCCGCGAAACGAACAAGGCAAGAGATGGGGGTCGTTCCTTCCGCGAAACACAGGAAGTGCGGGATAGAAAGCGGCAGAGTGTGCCGAACGTCGAGTCGTTACTGCGCCTTTCGCGAATCGTCACACACATGGAAGCAATTCTCCATTACAAACGAAAGAAAGGAGAAACTGATACGCGGGGAATAGTGAACCCCAGAATTTCCAGAGAATGCGGCACGGATGGCATGGAGAGAGAAGGAGGTGCAATGCAATTGACATCTCTGAATTGTTTTAATACTGTTTGAGAGGATTCTTACTATTGGCCGAAACAATGCGCAATTCACATCGCAATTCGCATTTACGGATTATCATGCGTAGTAGGAGTGTTATGCTTAGTTTACACGAGACGCAAAAAACATTTTTTTGTAAACCTTTTTTTCACACGCTGGCCGAAAAACAAATGTGCGCAGATTTTGACCGTTGACTGACTCACTAATAACATTTAACAGGTTGCTTTGCGGTTCATGTAAGCTAAGCATAAAAAGTGGTGCAACCACAGGGCATGCGCTGTGGAGCACAGAAACTGGTACAATATGCTGTAACTCGGTACAAGTATCTGTCTTTGAAAAATTTCCTATTAACCGAGCTGTTTGATAGACGCGTTTAGTTTTTTGGTAACATTTTGCGATATATGTAACAGTGTGTCAAAACGACAGGGCTGCATGCGTGATAGCGTGAGAATTGAGGAGTGAGAACGGAAACGCTCACTCGGGACTAATATTAGTTTAGAACTATATAGTTCAAATGTTTGAACCGGAGCCCGGGACGATATATAAACCCGAAAAGGACTGGGGGTTAGGATCAGGAAAACGGATGAATTAACTTAATTTTGACGAGTTGACTAAGTCTAAAATAATTATTCGCTTCGAACTTCTTCGAAATCCGAAAGTTGTTGTTACAACACAGTGCTTTTACATTTATGTTGATGGGGGCTTCAGTTAAAGGGATAAATTCTATACGCCAAGATCAGGCACTGGTCGAACAGGGAGCGGGTCAGATTATTTCGTTAGTTTTGATCCCGCAATTCATATTTGTATTAGAACCCACTAACTGCTCGGCAATTGTCAATACAATATACCTTCGGCAGAAAGACCTAGAAACTGTAACGGGGACGACATGGAACTTTTAATGGGCCGGTAGATGAGCCAGGAACTGCTGACGGGCCAGGTACCTGGCCTAAAAAACCTAGTTAAAAAATAAAAAGGTTAATGAATTAATGAATCTACATTTCATCTACGGTTTGATTTGATTGTTTATCAATCTAAATAAACAAAATTTCATTTAAAATCATAACTATTTCTGCAAATAGAAATCTTACGTAATGAATGATATTCCATGTCCCGAAAACATCTTGAAACACCCTTCCCAGATTTATGTCCATCGAAAGAAAGGACCGATCAACGGGAAATCAGCTGATGCTACTTCATAAACCTCGTTGAGTAATGATTGTTTTCCAGCGTGGGTAAAATTAGTCTGATCAAAATATTCAACCCATTTTTCCATTGGAAATTAAAAAAAAAGGTGGACGGAAAATTTTCCCTCCTAATGTAACCAAGTGTATCGTATTTCCAAACCTTTCCCCAGGGAGGAAGAGCGACGAAAGAATGTTTTCATTTCTTCTAATGAATGACTCGTGCGTTTAAGTGTTTGGAAAGAGTTGTTGAAATACCGCTTCGCTTCAAATTATTTAATGATTAGCTGGCGTTGTTTGGAAGGAATAAAGTGAGGAAAAACACTTGATTGCCCGCTCGGATGACGCAAATCCACCTGTCTGTCCTGCATAGCACCACCATCTAGTGGAAATAATTGCTAATCGCTTTGAGACAACATCGCCATCGTGCAGGAATACAACAATTTTCCCACCGGGAATTCACACATGGACAGACCACCAGTGGAAGGGTTGCCACGCACACGTTACCTACGCAGAACGAATTGGAAATGACCAAAGACAATTAACAGACAGGTCGGGTCAAAGCTGTTTTTTGCTCCGCCATTTTTGTGACAGTTGGTTAAAAAAGTGTTTACAAAAATTTCCAGCTTACTTGTGGGAGGTCTCCGCCAAAATCTTCGCGAAATAGGTAGTTGGTAATTCTAGATCACAGTATCCATGGTTTTGCGAATAGAAACTGCTCTTCTGTGTGAAATCATGGAATATGGATCCTTTTGCTCGCTGTGATTGCCGAAATTAAGTGTGTTGGTCTGCCTTATACGGAGCCTTCCTCCAGAACATATTTCGAACGCCTCAACTCTTTGTTCTGTTGATGAAACATACCAAATTTGCAGTTTTATCCCACTTTCTTCGCTGTTCGTGAGAAGTAAACAAAATTTTAACCAACTGTCAAAAATTTTCCCACGGTTTTCGGCTCGTTACATGGTATGCTGCGACCTGTCTGTTAATTGTCTTTGGAAATGACTGTTTTTTTGTCCCAAAGAATGATTCCCAAGGGCATTTTCCTAGTTTTCCAACACAACATGTCCACCAGTCGACATGATATTACTTAATCGCAGCTATTTTTCGTTCCTTTGATCTGCTCGCCTTCGAACACACAACGCAACGAGAGTCTTTTGGAATTCGTTTTTCTACTTGCTTTTTGAAGTTGGAGCTTGATAAATTATTATTATTATTTATTATTATTTATTATTATTAGGTTCTTTATTCAAGATTCAACAGGTGAATTACCCCAATGAATCATCAGTTTTAATACAGTATACAAAACAATCTTCACTTAACATTTATAACTAATTACTACGCCAACATTGAACAAGTGATTCCTTAACAGTAACAGAGGTTCGGTTAAAGTCTATTATATTGCTAAACTTATTCACAGAACGACACATTGCGAGTATCGGAGCATTTTCAGCGTACCTCGTTGTAGTTGGATTCACATATAGGAACTCATTATTACGCGTGGAATACACAGGAACACGAACAGGACATTGACTCAAAATATATGGTGCATCTATTTCACCAGTCAGCAATTTAAACATAAACATGGCTTGAGCCACACCTCTCCTATGTTCAAGGGGCTGCAGACCGAGAAGCAAGCAACGAGTCTGGTAATCAGGCAGAGGGCCGCTAGTCCACCAAGGAAGCCTACGTAAGGCGACGCGAGTAAATTTACGTTGAATGGACTCTATCCTCTGGTTCCAAACGTCGTAGTAGGGAGCCCACAAAACAACATTAAATTCTAGTATTGATCGTACCAGCGCCGCATATAAAGATTTAAGGCACACAGGGTCATAGATTTCCGTAGAGTTCCTTAAAACAAAACCTAACGATTTGTTAGCCTTACTAATAATATGCTCATAGTGCTCACGAAATGTCAAACTAGCGTCAAGTATGGCACCAAGGTCACGTACAGTAGTACACCTGTTAATCTCTTGACCATCGAGCATATAAGTCTGAGTGTACGGATTTTTACGACGATGGAAACTAATCACATAACATTTATCCACACAAAGTTGTAGCTTATTAATATGGCACCAATGAGTCAGTTTATGTATCACAGATTGAAGGCGGTCAGTGTCGCTAGGGATTTGCACTTCGTTGAAAATTTTTACGTCGTCAGCATACATCAGCACAGAATCCCACTGAAGATATCGCGGCAGGTCGTTAACGAATAAAACAAAAAGCAAAGGACCCAAATTGCTGCCTTGGGGCACTCCAGAGTCCGCAATAAAGGAACGTGACATAACCGCCCCAATCTTTACCCTATACACTCGATTGCACAAATATGACGCTAGCCAAGAAATAAAGTCATTGGCAATCCCTAAATGACGCAGTTTAGACAGTAACACTTGGTGATTAACCCGATCGAACGCTGACTTGAAATCCGAGTACACTGCATCAACCTGGTTTCCTTGCCCAAAAGCCGCAATACACTTACAGCCGCTACCGGCCAGCTCTGTCGTACGCTCCTCGAACTTTGTCTTGTAAGCCCGATCGTTGGCTTCTGTGCCAATACGTTCAGCTTTCGCTCCGATTCGCTCGTCTTGTTCGTTGCTGAACAAGGTGACTAAACCAAGCTAAACAACTCGCGAAGGTTTATAGAGCATCAAAGTCAAGGTGTATAGTTTTGGTGTCAAAAAAATAAAAAAATAATGGCCGTCGTAATGGCAGTAGAATTGATTTTTTTTTGACACTAAAACTATACACCTTGACTTTGATGCTCTATAAACCTTCGCGAGTTGTTTAGCTTGGTTTAGTCACCTTGTTCAGCAACGAACAAGACGAGCGAATCGGAGCGAAAGCTGAACGTATTGGCACAGAAGCCAACGATCGGGCTTACAAGACAAAGTTCGAGGAGCGTACGACAGAGCTGGCCGGTAGCGGCTGTATCAACGAATTCAACCAAATTCGTCGACACTGACCTCTTCGGAAGAAAGCCATGCTGAAGAGGTGAGATAATACTTTTACACGCATTCATCAGTGCCTCGTGTATGATTAGTTCGAAGACTTTAACGAGCACACACAAAGACGTTATCCCACGGTAGTTTTCAACCTGACCAATACAACAAAATATTAGCGAATGATTTTTTCCCAATGATACACATGTCACAGCTTACCTGATTGTTTACGATGTTCCTCTTTTGATAATCAAAACGGTGGATGCGTTCGTCGATCTCAAAATAAAACAAAAGGGGTTTTGGATTCATCGCAACCCTGAAGTTTTTCCGTGTTCACCGTATACAGTCATGCTATTGAAAAATAACATCACATTCAAAACCCAAATCACGATGCTGCAAGAACAGAAATGAATATTTAAATAATAAACTATTTTGGATTAACCACTTTCACTTTCACTGCACAACTTACCTCTTTGTTTACATTTGCCTGGCAAGGATCCACGTCTCGATGCGCGCTTCGATCAGCTCGTCCGAAACTTATCATCCGGCGGTAAAAACTTCGGGCACTTTCGGGTTCGCAACGTATGTCGAACGGTTGATTGTTGTTTGATAGTGCAAAATGTTATTCTGTAACAGCTGAAATGTAAAAATAACATGTAATTATCAGCGAAAAACTTTTGCGAACTTACCGTGCTGCTTTGTTTACTTCGATGTGTCAAAATCACTCTGCGTGTGAGATGCGCCATGCGAACGGGAAAAAAACACCCACACGCACATCGTCGCGCTCGTTCGATCGCACAAAAAGGACGCTCCTTTGCTATCGCGGCATCTGCGGCGGGCTATGTTCGAGAGCGGGATTGAAAAATTTGGCTAAGTCCGCGAGCGACGGGTCTCCGCCACTATCGCGGCATCTGCGGACGGCAATCGTCGAGAGTGGCATCGCAAAAATCGGCTAAGTCCGCGAGAGCTGGTTTTTTTTGTATGGAGTTTTCTCCGCGATGCTCAATTTTCAAATGGCACCCAAATCCAGGCTGGTTGGGATATCCCATATTATATAGAATATATTCTAGTTGCAAAATAGTTGTCAAAAAGCTATGTGTAAGCAATTAGATGGAATTAAAACTGCCCGAGCTTATTGTGTTATCGATCGTATATCATATTAACGATCGTTCATGAAATTCGTTCGGGATACCTTTTTGGACGATCGTCTATTTGCTATACAGTCGATTAGCTTTGACGACTTCGTTCCCAATAAGCCCTTTAGTTTCCCGTTAAACTTTGTCTTTCCATTTCTTGAAACAGCATCCTGTAACGACGGCCAGTGAACAAACCACGGAAACGGTGCTTCAAGTATAATGAGGAAAGTCTAGCAGCCAGTAGCTTTTTTAGCATTTCTTATTGTAACGAATGTTGCTCTGCGCTTAATTTGTTCTCAAATATTTGCAAACAAACGTAAAAATACTCCATCTAAAGAAAGCCGTAATAGGAGAGTTGATCTATGATCGACGGATCGTAATTTATTATTAATTTTAAAACGCTCACCGTAAAAAAAAGCCTGGTGCATACTAAAGTGTATAAAACACCAATCGCAACAAAACAGGAAATTGATCAAGTGTAAAAAAAACAGAATACAAATGGCCCAAGCCTTACAAATTAAATAAAACCCCGTGCACCTACAATGGACATCCGTTACATGGAGTAAGGAAACGGGGCGATCCTCGTGAACGCTTCCTTGAGATTATTTAGTGAGAAAGGTAGGGGTTTCGTCAGAGAGATTAGCCGGGCTAAATTAATAAACGTTCACTTTTCATATTCGGTTTTCCACGAGCTGATCCCTTGGAGATCTATTTCTTGTCCTTTTCCTAGGAGTTCCATGTTCGAGATGGAACGCAACTTTTATTTGTTTCCTTGCTGCCAGTGTAACCGATCTCTTGTTTCGGTGAGACTCGTTTGCAAACGCAAAACAATTAAAAACAATTACATTTTAATTTATGACGTTATTACATTTTGCTCTTCCGAACCCGGAATTCTGACGGTTGCATGTAGTCTCTCACTTTGCGGTGCTGTATTCTTCTCCTACAGATCCCAAGTAATGAAAGAACGATCATCATCGCAGATTTAAAAGCAAAAAATGTTTCAAGACAGACACTTTTTCTCCAACTTCGGCTCTGGGAATAACATGGAAGAAATAGTGCAACTAAACCATTGAATAATTGAATGAAGATGTCCCTTTTCTCCACGGAACCGCGAAAAAGGAGAGCAAATGCCTCTGAAACTGATCTGAGTAATAAAATCGTACAGATCAAAATGCTTGATGTGCAGCTACCAAAAACGAAACTCCGTGAGCCATCCACGTTCAGAGGAAATAAAAACTGGATTGACCCACACGGAAAAGGTCACCAAGGTTTACGCCCAGCCCTGGTCCGGATTATCTTCATGGTGCATTGAAGTGGCGTGGTGGTCCCAGGGATAATGATTTATGGCCCAGGCGGGGTTTCGGTGGTTCGCGGTTAAGGCGAAAGGTTGGAGAACACCGCCGATGTGATTTGTATATTCGAAAGATTTTTTTTCTACTTCAGAACCAAAAATTTCGTTTAAGAAGAATTCCTAACCCTGCTGGTGGTACGTACGGTTCGAAGAACAATAAAAAGGAATGCATGGAAACAAAACACAACAACAGAATACTCAAAGTAAGCTCAGGAAAGATAAAAGATTGTATCCGGGGGATTCAGTATTTAAACCCATAAATACAAACAATCAAACCAACAGCCAGCCACTAACCTTAACTAACTATCACTGGTATACCCACTGGTAGTTGTGGGTTTCGAAAGTTATTCGCAGTAGGGAAAATAAGTTGGGTTATTGTTTAACGAAGGAAAGAAGTCAGACGCACCCACAACTACTAAATAATGCCCAAATCCTTTACATCCCTTTTTCCTTGAGAAGATTCATGGATATTTTATCGTATGGAGGGTTCTTTTAGCATTGATTGTACTTCGTCGAAACGATTGTGAGTTGAACTTTCATTACATAGAATAAGAATTGCTGGACATTGAAACATTGCAAATAAACATCATTCAGTTGTAAAAAACCGGTAAAATAGCCGTTGAACGGATTTTAAATAATTCTACTTCGTTGCTCTTCCCAAATTTATAAAGAACGTTTTCTGATTACTGTCGAAGATTTTCTAACTTTTTTTTTCTTAATACATACAAACTGAAACACCGTGTCTATAAAATGTATTTTCTAAACAAGAGACATGAGCCAAGTTGCGTTGACAGACGAGTGCAAAATTCCTGTCGTCTCAATACGATTAGTTTTGGACCAGAAATGACACATCGGTGTAAGAAATGAAAATTTTGCTGTTTTACGAAACCATGATGAAAGACAAAAACGACACATTATGAATTCAATTCATTGCATATCGATCGATCGGATGGGACTTATAGGGAATATGGGAATAGATCTGACATTTATCCAGCAACTGACCAGCACATAAGAATAGACAATTGACGTACTTTCCTTTTCAATAACCACATCACGTGGCCTGAGAAAAAGAAATATGTGTGCAAGAGAGGACAGACTTGAAATATCCTATTCGAGCACGTGGTTAATGCGCCCCTGGTGTACAAGAATAACTTCAGAGTGCAGTTGAATCAAGAAACGTGAGAATGTCTTCCATCGCTGCACGCTTTCCACCACCCTGAACTCGTAAAGAAAACAATAAAAACATTACCTTCATTCCAATTCCGAACAGTGAACACACGCCGAAGAAAACAGAAGAGTAACAAAGATTGGAAAATCCATGCAACGCAGAGGCTGACAGAAGGAGACTGGACAAATATACCTGAGCCACGTATTCCTCGATTTTTATTTACTTTTTGTCAACACATGTATGCACCGTGCACAGAAGATTGTTCCTCTTACACACGCCTCACGGTCCAATTTGCTATCGCATGTTTGGTTTACTGGTTCTGGCCTAAACAAAGATAAAATCATATCTGATCGTGCAGGTCCTGATCCGATCTTCCAAATAACTGTCATAACTATTTGTTTCAACTGGCTTCTAGACGAATTTCTCTGTAGACCTAAACCAATAAAACGAAATTCCCAATCGTCTTAGCTACGTTTTCAGAAGTAGATCATCGTTACAAAGTTAGATGTATGGACTAGTTTTTTGGAGGCCAGGTACCTGGCCCGTCGGTAACTCCTGGATCCCCTTCCGCCCCATGGAAGGTTTCATGTCGTCCGCGTTACTTTTTCTAGTTCTTTCTGTAGAAGGTCTTTTGTGTCAAATGGTGGTAAGCGGGTTAAAATACAAATTTGAATTGTGGAATCAAATATTAGATGCGAATCTTTCTGGACCTCTTCCTGGTCCAGCTCGAAGCCCCGCAGTATCAGCTCGAAACCCGGAACACTGTGACGCATGCTATCCCCCACCTTCGGTGTTGCTCGGAAGGATGCATCTCCCTTATCCCGCCTTGTTCGTTCCAATTAACTGACCACGTTGCTACCAAAGTCGGCCAGCGCACGGTTGTTCCCGTTCCCCCTCTAATGCTACCCCTCTCACGCCCCCTCTCCCTCACTCCTCCTTCTCTCTCTCTCACGCCTCCCCCCTCTCTCCATCTTTCTATCTCACTCGCTTCCCACCCCCCCCCCCCCTCTCTCTCTCTCTCTCTCTCTCTCTCTCTCTCTCTCTCTTAACTCTCTCTCTCTCTCTCTCTCTCTCTCTCTCTCTCTCTCTCTCTCTCTCTCTCTCTATTTCTCTTTCATTCCTGTTTCCCCAGTCTATCTGACTTCCTCTCCCTCTTGCTTCTTCTTTTCTGTCATGTCTCTATTTCACTGTTATTTGGCTTTCAAGCCCAAGGTATATATATATAGAAGGTGACATTACGTCGCTGTGGCAGGTGTGCCATATTTGAGTATTGATATGTCATAAGTTCACACCTTGTCCAATACTCACTCAAAACTCACAAAAATACCAACAGCAGTGTTACGTCAAGTCATGAAATGTCATTTTACTCTGGACGACTTCACTTTCTAATATATACACCTTGTCTCCAGCCCTCCTAAAAGGTGTCAAAACTGTTGCATCAAGATGTCAAAATTATGACGAAAAATTAAATCACCTTGCAATTCCATTTTTTTATTGAAAACCCATGATGATATTCCATTATCTCTATTTGATATGCTGTGTACACCTTGGGTTTGCACAAAATCAGATTCACATGCCCATCCCAAGTTGTGATTCGAATCCCAAGTTGTGATTCGAATCCCAAGTTGTGATTCGAATCCCAAGTTGTGATTCGAATCCCAAGTTGTGATTCGAATCCCAGTTTGGGATCACTACATGGGCGACTAGCGACTCTTTTACCAACTCGTTCATTCTTTTGGGTTTCGAATCCCATATAGTGATTCCCAAACTGGGATTCGAATCACAACTTGGGATTCGAAACACAACTTGGGATTCGAATCACAACTTGGGATTCGAATCCCAATGGCGACTAGTGACTCTTTTACCCACTCGTTCATTCTTTTAGGATTCGAATCCCAGTTAATATTTCAAATCACCTCGAAGGTTAATAAATCATTTTTCACGTTTTAAATCACAAAAGAGTGACTTAAAGATTCGAATCATCGTTATGATTATTCACTCTGATTCAAATCTCTAAAAAGAGTTGTTATTCTCATCACTAATGTTAATGGAGAACTCCCGGTGGAAATTTCGTGGAATATGATGGATTCCTGGGTACAGTATACTATTCTAACGTCAGAACAATGTTTCAAGCTTAATGGAAAGGTTTCGGTACAAAAACTACTCTTCTGTAGCGGTAGCCACATTAAGACTGGGGGCTCGGCACGCCTGTCCGGCATGTTGGTTTTGTTTTTTTTTCTGGTTATAATAGCCCCAAGACGGCTTCCAAAATATGCTACCAGAGACAGAACGATGGTAAGTGTGGCAAAAGAGTTTCGATTGTTGTCGACAAGTTGTCTATCGACCATGTCAATCTTGAGGGGATGTAGAGGAGACGGATTGGGTATCCGTGGAAGGTTCTCCATCGGTGATGCTTATCCTCCTCCAATAAGAAGTCGTGATGTATTGGAAACGGATTTTCCCTTTCGTTTCCACCGTCATGTTTGGAGGGAAGGTTCGCGTGGGCACAATTGTGTGTGATTTTAGTGTGCCACACTAAACTGACACATTTGTTACGATAATCCGAGACCGAGAATGCGCCGCAGTGATGGAATCTATACCTAGGATCTATACCGTGGAGGAGAGTGCGGTAGGAATTTACGGTTATTTGTAAAACACCACCGGTCTTCCTCTTCCAAGAAAAAAACGTCTTAAAGTCTGCCTTTTCGAGGATGATGTGAAGCTTGTCGCACACCACCACCTATGAGGGCTCAATCAACGACTGCGGAAAAATAGAAGCGTATGGCAACAATACCACGTAATGGGAAGGGATCCGTATGTATATCCGCTTCAACAATCCTTCCGATGTCAGAAAAATGACTTACTTTTCTGGGGGGGGGGGGGGGGGGGGGGGGGGGGGGAGGGGGGGGGGGGGGGGGTCTATCTTTGATCCATCTTCCGGCTATAAATGGTAATAAAATGTGTTGAGTTATTACACCACAATCCCATCTTGAGAGTTGTTATACGTTATCATTGTTCTTAGTCTTGTTTTCATCGAAATTCAAGCGAATGCTGACCAAACTTTAGTAAACAATACGCCTTAGAAACGGGCATCTTCTTTTTTTTCATTCTTTTCCAATATGAATCTCGTAGCAAGTTCTTTTTATTGAAAGCATGGCCTACCACTCAGGAAAGTCATTTTGCGTTTCAAAGACATATCCATCACAATTAACAGTTCTTTTGCTGAATTACAGGATTGTCTCTAGAAGCAGAGTGTCTCGGACGCTGATCATAAACTCTAACCACGTACTTCAAGTACACGGATAAAAGATATGTGTTTTGATAAGTGGCGATACACTCTACAATAAAATCTTTATAATAGGTCATATAAATGCTCCGCACTGCGGCGCTGAATACTGCGAAAGATCGACGTCGTCCTTGTTATAAATAGTCCACAACACGACAGAGGCACACACGCATTTGAGATCTTTTTTCTTCTCTGATCGTCGCTCATTGCAGTCGAGTTTTGACCAAAAAGGGTTTATTGTGCCCAGTTTTCCTTCGCTTATGGTATGGTCAGACCACATTTCTCGGCCATTAACAATGACTAAAACAAGCAAGTGTCCCGGTCAAGTCCCAACGGATCGATCGATATGCAATGAATTGAATTCATAATGTGTCGTTTTTGTCTTTCATCATGGTTTCGTAAAACAGCAAAATTCGACAACAGTACCTAAACAGGGTTGCCGGTTGTGAGTTGTAGGACTTGCTCGAAACTCTTGGGAACAGAATAAAATACAAAATAAACTTTGTTTCGAAAAAAGTTGGCGCAAATCAGCAGGAACAGCATCAGGGAATTGTATGTCTCCTGCGCTCATTTATGAAAGCCCCAAGAAACAGCTCTCCAACATCTAAAGATGCTTCATTTAACATAAAGAGGAGAGAAAACCAATATGAACGCACCACTAAGGGATGATAATGGAAAGACGGTGGCAACACACAGCCGTTGTGGACGCATTCTTAATTATTCCTGCGACAAACCATTCGCACCGACATGGAATATTCGCAATCGGTACAATAGTTCCGAAGGTCCTCGCTACGGTTGACATCTCGAAAATTTGACAGTTCTTCTGTCGTCGCGCCGACATTGGTCAGCATACATTGATTTTTATTTCCAGCATCTATCCTTTGGAGCACTCAAAGAACGTATCGAGACGGGTTTGGGATGAAGGTGGCGATGTGTATGTTCGGAATTTAATTAGGACTGTTCATGGTTAGAATTCGTCAGATTTGTCACTTTTCTTTCGACACTTTTTCTCGTTTTACTAAAAAAATTTCCACGGTTCAAAAGATGGCAAAAGTTTTTATATTGTTTTCCGAAGTCAACCGTCCAATAAAACTTTTCCTTTTCCTTATTTTATCATATCAAAATGACTGGATACTGTACGCTCGTTATCGGTAATTTTTTTCGAACGTACGCCCAACCATTCCACACCACAGTCTGGGTATTCTCGCGAGTGTGAGAGAGCTAGAGACAGCAAAAGATGTAGTCACGAAGTCAATTGACGACATCATCCCATGCTTCGATTTTCTTCCACTTTGGCTCCACGATGCCCCCGGAATTCCGGAATGTCAAAAATGGCTGTTGTGTGGACGCGCAAATTAAAATTCATACTACGAATTGCTGCGGACATTTTACGAATACAATTCTGATGGTCCTACGACGAGTCAAGTTATGTCACGTGAGGGGAAGTGGGAGTGTGGTGGTAATGCGCAATTAATGGAAGAGGAAGCATCAAACGGAAGGGATGTTCAATTTTTATTGCTTTTCTGACAGTTCAAAGATGCGATAGTGACCACATTGTTGGCATAATCGATTGAAGCTAGATTTTTTGGCTTTTAACCGTAACGTAAAAGAAAATAATATGACACGCTCTGATCATTGGATTCGAGCGTGTGAGATAAGATTTGCTTATCACAGCAGAAGGCGAGGGAAATTGGTACTTGCATGGGAGCATGGTTTGATTTTTTGAGCATTAAAATTGTTTAATCTTCTTCCCAAAATTTATTCCCATCGTCCTAAACCTGACTTAGAACTGTTTGGGTGGCGTGAATATGTTGCTCATGCCTTTCAGGCGCCTTGAAATAAAACACCAGCCTTATCTTACGGGCCAGAGTTCACAAGCTACTGCTTTGATTCGTGATATTTCGAGTGGCACTTGTTGTGTCAACCAACATATTAACGTAAAAATAAAAAGTCCAAACTGTTGAGGTGTTGGATAAAGTAATGAAAAAACAAGTTAACCATACGTTCGATAAGTTCGTGCAAATAACGTAAACATATCCTTCTGCGTTATAGAATGAAAAGTGAGCAAGACGCAAAGGGGTATACTCAAGATATTTTATGTATCCAAATCAACAAAAACATAGTCCATGGTAATAGTGTAACCAAATCAAGACACGGTAATTGGGCGAAGAGAAATTTCAAAACTTTCGTGGGCGTAATGAAATAAACAGTTATGAAAAGGGACAATTTCTTCCGGTATGCCAAGAATGTGTATGCGTGTGTTCCCATGGGTACAGTGGTAGAAAAGGATGTTGTTGAAATATCATAAAACAAATTTTCGACGATTTTGTGGTGACAATATGTACCTATCGTGACTTCAAAAAAGGACTAAGGATTCAATAAGGGCAAAAAGGTAACAAACACATGAAGTTAACCAGATGGACAGGAAGTGGAGAAAGGTGATTTGGTTACCGGTCCTTCGGTAAAAATAGAGGAAAAAAGGACACATTATTTGCCTCAAAACCCAGCTCATACGGAAGGGGTATCAGTGACGCAGTGATAATCGGAATCGCCTTCAGGTCCATGAGGACACACTAGAAACGAAAACGTAGGTTATGAAGCTACGGAGAGACGATTAGGTCAACTTGTACCTGCCCTGCTATGGGTTCTTTCTGTTTGATTGGGTTTGGGGGATTGAGTGTAACCAAAACTTTCCAGGGTCTTGGTGTGTGAAGTGGAAAAAAGGAAACTCGTAACCTGGGCATGATAAACTTCAGGTAAGCGGAAACCGGAGATGGCAATGGAGTGGAAAGGAAGGCGTTGGGACACACATTGATGAAAAGTCCTTTAATTGATTTATCACACACGTAGCCCAGAAAAAGGATACGGGTTTACCTGTTCTACCACATTGCTTCCTAAACCTTTCTCCTCCTTCTGACAGCCCCACTCCCCAGGATCTACAAGCCGGATAGATAAGGAAGGAAAATGTGAGAGTTTCCTAAAAAGAAGATTAGAGGATTTTTGTCCCGGTTTGATTGAAGCCTATAGATAGAGAAACCCACGCCGATCGAGTTGATACACCTCCTGGTAGTTTCTCGATATTTTTCAAGCCATTATCTTTCCATCGAATGTTTTGTTGGGTTTAGATTTTTTTTCGTTTACTGTCACCTTACTTTTTTCATAAACCTTTCTTCGTCTGTTATCTCCAATGACACCTATGCACCGGGAAGAAGGAATCGAAAAACAGTTCGGTTCGGTTCGGTCGAAAAAAGCCTCGTCCAGTGCGTTACGATATGCATTGAAGGACGCATCGAATGATTGAACACTTGTAGAGAAAAGTAAGGGAAAAACTCTCGCAAAGAAGAGGATGGGTGACGGTAGGAATAGATCCATTAGGAAAATATCCTGGTTTAGACCTAATGAATAGAACTGGATCCAAGGATCAACGGGGGAACGGAGATGAGAAGCAAGAAGAAGCGCGTGCTAAAGAGTGCTATCTTATTAGCGTGCAGAAAAGGATCATGATTAGCATCTAACAAACATGTCATCTTCAGTACACGGAACCAAAACCAGCATTTGAGCCAATAGCGAAAGAGGTAGTGACTCAGGCCTTTTTTCGGATGTTGCCTTTTTTTACACAACCGACAATTTGCTTTCGTTGAAATGGGTTATGTCCTAGCTTTATTCTATGCCGAAATAATATAATTCTTTTGTTGTGTTATTTCTTAAATTATATATGAATACAATTTACTGACAAGATACCATCCGCTACTAAACAATTACTAGGCAAATTCATTGGTAACCGTGGAATTGTATGAATTGCTTTTCTCATGCAGGAAAATAACTTTATGCGTATGTTAGCAAAAAAATGAGTGTCAAAGCAAACGTGTCATGATCGGAATGATGCCGAACGCAAATGTGTCTGAGCCTTTTGCTCTACACCATCTTTCTTCCATTAAGCAACGAAAGCATCTTATAAAATCCTAGCCCATCCACACCAAGCTAATGGAAGAAGTTGAAATCATTTCCTTGTTCTAGCATGTTTTTGATTTCTACAATACTGAGAAATCGTTTCACTCTTTCAGCACGCGCCCTGGAAACGTCAAACACTCGTCTCCAAAACATGGGGTCGTGAGCTGTCAGAATACCGTTTCTTGACTGAAGAAGTTTATACGATAGGATCCTGATCATGTTTGTTGCAGCGAAGCACTACGCAGCATAGCTAAGTGCCAGTCGCAGTTCTTCAGGTTGACTACTAACCTTAGTTTAAAGACGAAGGTTTGAACCTCGCTGTAACTTTAAAATCTAGGTTAGAGTCTCCAACAACCAACAATCTAACCTACAAGCCAATGGATTGACCATTTTCGAGTGTGACTATAGTTCACAAACAATAGCGTTCACGCCCCGTGCGCCGCTGTTCTAAAGACGAGTTTATAAAACCATCCAGCACATAAACTCGAACATCCAGCACAACCTCGAATGAATGGAAAAACTCTTACCTAGTAATCTCTGGACTTCGATCTCGTTGAGGTACAGATTAAGATGAGCCCGACCAGATGCCACCAGCAGGGACAGCAATAATCCAACATAAACACATAAATTTGTCATTCTGGCGTGGGGGTTTAAACTCTTTCTTCTTTCTATCTTGCTGCCCACCCAATTGCTGCCTCAGTCGTCGGCTGCACACTTTTCAACTTCTTTCCTTTCCGTTTTGGCTTTTGTTGAGGTTTTTCTCCGGTATTTTATCCTCTGCTAGCCTTTACTTCCCTTTTCATTCGCGATATGCTTTGTTTTCGGTTCCCGAATTGCTTTTGGTTATTCTTGGTTTAACTTGGTTTTCTTGCTTCGTTTCTTCACTGCCTTCTTTTTCCACACTACCTCTACGTTGTATTGCACACTTAACATTTCATCACACTGAGTATTTTTTAACTCTGGAAGCGCAAATACACGCACAACTGCGATATGACGAATGCCTTACACGTAATACCTAAGAACGGAAAGGAAACTGCCAGACTCAACAAATCAATTAACCGAAGGAAAAACACAACACTGGAGGCAATGCAGATTGACGGCGGACGTTTTTCTGATTTCTGACTTCAACTTGAACCACGACGAACTGGACTAATTTTGATCTTCCTGGTAGGAAGGTTACATACTGCACTTCACCAACATCCGTCCAGAATCTTTTCTGGGAATTGATACAACACTTCTATACTTAATTTATCAACACGTTATCTTTGAACTGCAAACAACGCTTCTTTGTTTTGATTTCACTTTGGTACTTTCCACACATTTCCACTTCATAATTGCTGCTATGATTCCACACAAATTTGATTATATCTACCCGTGTTGAAAACACAATCGAATATCCAATGATTTTCTCTCAATTTCTTCCACTAGAAACTGCAAATTTGCAGCAGATGATTGCAGGTTGTGAATTGCGCTCGACCAGAACAAGATGCACTTCATAAACGGCCAGCTGCGAAAACACAACACTTCGCGACGAAGCAGATCAAAACACGTTGCACTACGCGCACCACGGCGAAATACGAACTCACTCACACGACGGACGAGAGTAAACTGATCGGTGCATGTGCGTTCAATATCGCGGGAGCCGTCAGGGAAAGAGATGGAAAATGTCTCGTGTCGCATTTTCGAAAATACGGGCTTCGGGCGATGTTTTCACTTGCCGGCCGGCTTGCTTGGTTTGTTTTCTATGTTTTATCTATGCTGTCAGTTGGTGTGGCGCGGGAATAGAGCATGCACATGGAAACTGGATGAAAGCATGATACTGCAGTTTGGATTTATGGAGGCATGTCTACGTAACATTAACGAAATATAAACCGGAATGTTTGAAAAGTGAAGATGACATGCTTTTGATAGTTGCGTTTTAAATTTTGATTCCGCAAATACTCGTATTATAGTCATCTGGTCATGGTTGGTCATCTATCGTGTTTTTTTATTCCCATAAAGTGATAGATTTGCTAATAGCATTGATTAAATAATAGTGATTTGTTGTTCTTATGGTTTTATTTCTATGAATTGATTATTGTTAGGATATAATTAAATAAATAACACTAATTTTTTTTATTAATTTTAACGTTCCACTTATAAATTATTCTATGTACGCAACTAAATTCATCCTACAGTTTTAGGGCAATTAGCAGTGAATTGTAGAACACTAATAATTATATATAATAATCTAAATGTATCTAGTTTAAACTGTCTAATGTTAAATCGATAGTTACACATTGGAATTTAGAATTGGATAAAAGAAATGAAATATTTTTAGACTCAAAGTAAATGCCATAGGTAACTAATATTAAAATTTATCAGGATGTGGCAACCTGAATGAGAGCGTAGGTGAGATATCTAAGCACACATTTTTGAGCAGCGTCGATGTTAGTTGCAGCCAAACATTAAAGATTGGTAATCTTTTTGTTTGTTTAGTTGTTGTGAAAATCCTACTCTTTATAAAAACTACATCGAATTCCGCACAAATCAATGACATTCTATTAGCTATTGCTATTTAAATGACAAATGACACCGGGTTCCAGGTGGGTTCTACTAGTTGAGTAGAAATAAAGTTGCTTCGCATGCATTTCATGTTCAAGGAAAAATGTCATATGATTGTAGTTCGAGGCCTCCATACGATGAACATGCTGTTGGATGCAACACATGTTTTTTAAAATTTCTGATAAAGCCCACACTAGTGAAAGTGTTTTGTTGGCATGTTTAGTCTTGAGAGAATTTAATGAGAGAGCACCACTAAAAGGGAGTTATAAATTTCATCCATCGCTGTTTTATTTATATCATCCTTCAAGAAATCCAGGCAATGCTAGGAAAGGTTGTGGGGTGATGCTTTCTGCCATCATTTTCACGTGTGGAAAAGCTCACGAAACGTTCCCACTACCATAAGACTCGATATTTGGCTAAAAGCTTTTCCTCCCTTTATCGCTCACGTTGTGCACAATTTGTTGTTGTGCCTGCGTAACAAATGGACACCCATTACTGCCGAACAAAGCTCGATTTTCCTCCATTTACTCTATTGCCTCTTTTCGGTCGCAGACAACAAATTCTCAGCTCCTCTTGAACACTTACAATTTTTCTCATCGAAGAAGCGGCGAGTCAAGTTTGCGCAAAGTTATCTTAGCATATTTGGTGCCCTCCCTGTCTGCCAGCAGCACCTAGCCTCGTTTGCGTTCTGTATTTTTATTTTTTGCCTCCATTACACCATCCAAATTTTCGGATCTCTAATCTCGTATCTTAATTAATGACTATCACTTTGGTTTCGTAATTAAATTCACTTTCACTCCAGGTGTTACGCGTATTCTCCCGGCCGGTGGCCCACCAACATCGCACCGAACATAATCGTGAATTTGATGATTGATAAACCCGGTGCCCGGCTGCCGGAAGTGAACAGTGCGTGCTTCCCGCGAATGAAAGTGAGAAGTTGTTCTGTATTTTTTTTAGTCATCCCAAGGACAGGCTAGCGGGTGCCCATGGCGCAGCGGTAGCGCGAGGAAACACCACACCATAGGTGTGGGATCGAATCTCGAGTCAGGCACCCTCCGGTATTACGAACGGCTGACCACCGATCTATAATATACCGTCTTTCGGTCACACAAACTCTCTTCGGAGAGAGGCCTTGTCCCACTAGGGGATGTCGTGCCACATAAAAAAAAAAAAAAGGACAGGCTTAGAAAGAAGAACATTTTTTCGTAGCAATGGCGGGTTTCATGGTGGCGGTACTTTTGAACGAGGGTATGGCAGCGTGTTGAGTGCATTTCACGATATGGACCGTTTTTCTTGGTGTGGAAAATTACGATTACCGAGCATTAACAGTTTCGTGACTTCCTGGAGAATTCGGGGAGGATCCATAGCGATGTCAATCAAAACCATGGGCATGAGCATGAGCCCAAAAACTTGGTCAAGGTGAACGCTTTCTTTACTCGAGGAAAAAGAGAGACATTAAATGTGTGTTGTTTTCAGGGGGTTCGTATTTTCCACGAGATATTTTTCCATGCTGGATCGCTGGCCATCAATAAGGTTTGACTTTGACAACGATCAAAATGGCTGTTGGAGTTCTTTTCATGCTGGTTTCTCGCTTGAACTTTTTCTGTCTCTTAAAGAAAATGTCCTCGAGGAACGCACGAGCAACGATTGTCGAACACCGGAAGAGTCAGAATCGAGTGCAAAATTTAGGGAAAGCAATGAAAAACAAGACAAAAACCTAAAGTTAACCTTAATAAGGCAATGTGTGTTGTTACCACCGGTTCATTAAAATTTTAAATATTTGTTAAACGCTGTGGCGCATCGGCTGCGAACCTTACACTTTGAACTGCCGCACCGGGCCTTGTTTCGGTGTTTCGTTCCTAATGGGTTTTCCCCCACAAGTTTTCTTTTTGTATCCTCTTTAGAAACCGGAGGTGAAAGTAATGCATGGAATGTGGCAAGAATGGAATCAAATGTTTAAGTCAACAGGAGCGGTAAAATAGAACGAGAAAGTGGGAGTCATACAGAAAAGGATATAACGGTCGTGGAAAGTGAAAAGAAACCAAAAAAACTCCGACGAGAGCGTAGGTCAATGATCATCCCGTGGACTGCAGCTGTGAGGTCCTGGAACATTGACGTGTGCTAACGCGTTTATTTTTTACGATCTCGTCTTTTCTGGATGATGAGCAGTGAAAACTATGCTGCAGATAAGTAACATTATTCAATGCGACTGTAATATAACTTAGAAAGGGAAAAAGCTAGTTGAGTTGTCTGTTCACTGATCTTGTTTTGGTCATTGGATTTAAAAAAACGTGCATATAGAAAACAGAAGAATCTGCTTTCACTTAAAATATTTTTATCAAACACATAACATTCTTTGATTTCATTACCGACGCTTCTTTTATAGATTTCCTCGCTAAAAGTCGACCTCAATTACATTCTATTGCATGTTTATTTTGATTTTTTTTGGTTATTCTAGATGGTATAATGATTAAAGATACTCAATCATTCCAGGAAGGATATAGTTTGACCTAGGAAAAGCTGGCTAGCACCTTCTCGTTCGAAAAAGAGATAGCCGAAATTGAATAGAAGTGTACATGTTGAAAAGTGTACATGTCTGAGAATTAGCAAACGTGTGCCCACCAAGAAACTGATGAATCTCTCCAGCCAAGCACTCAACAAATAGCAACGATGTCCTCTCGTGTGCATTAAGCGTTTAGGAACCATGATGGGAACGGAACCAACGAGGGAACGTAGGAGAAAAAGGGGGATCTGTGGACGGAACAAGGCGGAAAAATAAGGCCAAGTGGCACTGCAGGAGAAAGGCCAAGCAAACAGTGGCATGAAATGTAAATCAAGGCACCGTGTGTGGCTTCATCAGAGGTGCATCCTTTCCCGGTTTGATGGCGACACACTAGGATTTGCATATAGACAGAAAGTATATATTCTTCCTTCTTTCATGTTTTTCTTTCTTGAACAGCAGCAGCTTCCGTTCGTTCTTAGTGCAGGCTCTGAAGAACGACAAGCTTGCATAGTGCAAAGAGTCATGTACAATAGAAGGAAAACGTAAATGTCGTTGCAGAATAGATTTCATTCGAAAACATCAAAACACATGTTTCCGTTTTTTATGTCTGGAGTTGACCATCATGCGGGTAAAAAGAACCGCGCAACTGGATTGACCTACTTTGTATACTAAGCAACATTTACTCCTGGAAAAAAGTGCCAGGTTTAAGAATGTTTCATGAACATCATATGAAAATTTGCCTGAAAACCGTTTCTAATTGTAAGCACGCGAGATAAATGCAAATATTTCTTAAACAGAGCAATTTGTAAACATTTTTATGAAAACATTTTGAAGTGAAATCCGTTCCCCATTTTTGAGAACCCATTTCCAATTCATGTATTCCTTGCGGGCATTAGGCAGAAGCGTTTAACTTCTGTTTTTACGGAAAAGTTTATTTACCTAGCTCTCGATAACAATCGAATGAAATGAACTCGATCTCAAATCTCAATTGTTCTCTTGGGCTGTTAATTTGAGTCACAAATTGAGGAAAAGCCCTCTGGGAAGAAGAATTTCTGGATTGGGGAAAGAAGAAAGAAAACATTCACTTTCCACTCCATTCTCCGCTTCACTTGACCCCAAAATTCCCAATCAAACTCGTGATCGACTTAGCAAATTGGATTATCCGTCAAGCAAATCCTTCCTATGTCACTTCCCACAAGGATTACTTCAACGGGGAAGAGTTTTCCGCCAATTTTGACCAAAGTTTGTATGTTTGAATGATTCCTTCCAAGAAACCAGTTCCACCATAGAGTGATTGGGATTCGTTTTAATTGATTTACAGAACACCCTTTGCCTTCAGGCGAGACAAACTGAAAAACTTAAATTTCCTCCCCACTTGAAGAACTTGAGCCATACAACAAAAGGAGTTTTAGTTGTTTTTCCGGACTTTAGGACAATGATAAAATGTCCTTAAGTGTGTCTTCCAAAATGGAATGTGAAGTTTCTCAAAATTCTTCCGGGGTTTGTTATGACAACTTCATTGAAATCCGACTGTTATCGGTCCGAGCCGATGGGATACTGCATTTACAAATTTTCACGGCCTCTTGAGACTAATTGGATCTGGAACACATTTCCTCCAGTGGATCCACCGTGGTTGAGATGGCAAATCCAGCGTAAGGTCCTTTGTCATTTGTAGCGAATAGCCACAAAAGAATCAATGAACGCAATGTATTGATGCGATGGCTTTACTTTTTTGTATTTATGTCTATGACGAGAATAATTTAGATTTCGATAAAAATCATATTGAACTAAACACATTATTGTTTATACCTCGTCGGACTAAATGACATTGTTCTTAAGGAAATAGATGTTTTAACTACAAACTGTTGTTTTTAAGAAAACAAACTACTCATAGCTTTCAGCCTTCTGTCCTCTCCTGCAATGCAAGCTCATATTGTATTTTCGCATCCGTCTACATTATGTCCTTCAATTTCTTCGACAAGTGAGATGCACTTCGGAGAATTTCAGGTTTTTTTTATCACACTTTCCAAACACGAATTCTGAGAGTGAAGATTACACAACTATTCAGTTGCAAGTCTCGAGCGAAAGACCTGCAGGCTCGTGCCATTGCCACAACGTATTAAGTGACGGAACATGACGCTGCGACTCGATGCCATCTGTCATCCGTTGGTTGAAGTATTCAAGGGTGATAGAAGGCGATTGAACACACATTGTATCAGGTCCCCTGGAGCAGTAAGTGCGTGCGAGAGTTGGAAGCCAATTCGTTGCAGTTTGCTTTCCGACTTCCTACCAAACAAGTCGAATTGTACATGCTGTCCGAATAAGTGCGTTCGTGGGACTTTGAGCAGTTTGTGAAGGTATACTTTTTTCATTACGTGTGAGAACGAAGCACTTGCGACCCCCTTAAAGATCAAGTTGGAGTTTTGTCTAAAAACACGCATAAAGTGAATTTTAATGAAAAAAGTGCTTTGTGTCTGTGTATCTGTGCATAAGACAGCTAATTTATCCGAAGGAAGGATGGATTACAAATGCTTCGAAAAAACCTCTCAAATTGCAGATTTTACATATCAGTTGTCAGGCCTATTCAGGTCAGGTGTCATCCAAAAATTTTCATTTTTCAAAGAAGTTTCATTGATCATCCTCGTTTTTCTGTGTTAAGAATGGAAGCGACTAGAAACACTATCACCCGATCACCAATCCTCTCCCTTTTGATTGTTTGTGTGGAAAAGTTGCTATTATAACAGCCCGCATTCTGAGGGGAAAACAGGATAAACTCATTCGTTTTGTGGGTCTATGTTTCACCAAAATTCAGAGCAATGAGTCAGGGCCATGGGTGTCATTGGACACGGTCAGTCCCTTTGACACGTGGGTATGTTTGGCTACGGCTGCCCCGTTCAGAGATGGCGTGTATTTTTAATGCTTTTTATAGAGGGGTGAATTGAATTAGATTACTCCTTTTTACGATACCAACACCTGCCACCGGTTGGATGTGTTTAGTGTAATGCTAATGTTTATTTCCGTCCCTAAATATCTACTTCAAAGTACGCGTGCCTTATCGATATTGGATGTGATGAAGGGATAGGTTTTAATTCGCTTCCGTAAGGCTCAAGCCGGTGAAACGAGGTATCTGTCGTCACATTCGACGTTATCTACGGTAAACTTCTGCGGCTTTTACTGATGAGTGCTATTAACAATCAATCATTGATGAAATATGTTTATACGGAGATAAGCAAAATACTGGTGTTGTTATCCACTCTTAAACCATGAGGTTAGAGGGTTTGGTATGATAAAAAGAGATACCAAAAAGAAAGATAGAATGCATTTTCGTAGAAAAAGGTTAGACGAGGGAATGGGATCTCAAAATGGAACAAAACAAATGAGAATCCTCTGATGTAAAAATAAGGTGAAACGTACAAATCATATTGTCGGTTCGTTCATTTAACTAAAAACTGACACCTCATAATAACGAGCCTAGGACACTTCTTCACACATTCAAGGTCCTAAACAAACCCACATCATATCAAGCAGCGCTTAGGTGTCGTGGATTCATTTCAAAACGCTCACTCCCGCTGCCCAATCAACAGAAACTAATTGATGTAGGTATTAACACTTTGACGGCCGCACAATTCAAGGTGTGGCAATGCTTTACTACCGGCGCATTTGCACTAGTTCCTCCGTATCTGGCCACTCTGTTTGATCATTCTTTTTCAATCTTTATTAGAATTAACGGGGGGTGCCCATGGCGCAGCGGTAGCGCGAGGAAACACCACACCACAGGTGTGGGATCGAATCTCGAGTCTGGCACCCTCCGGTATTATGAACGGCTCTATTATATACCGTCTTTCGGTTACACAAACTCTCTTCGGAGAGAGGCCTTGTCCCACTAGGGGATGTCGTGCCACATAAAAAAAAAATAGAATTTACGAACGAACAGCAACGCTCCCAGTGAAATTTGTTTATTTTAAATTTGATATTTGTTTACATCCAGTAGTCTGTGGTGCGTGTCTGGTGACAGCGTTGACAGCACACCAAAATTATGTGATCGGATGAAAACTGAAACGGAGCCATTACATCTATAGATGTACCCGGCCGTCAGAGTGTTAAAACGAAAATTGGTGGCAGAAACGTGTACTGATGTGGTTATGTGTAAATCCAAAATGTGACTGCTTCGTCTAATATACTACATAAAGTGGTCGAGTCCTATTGCGAGAGTTGACCGAAAAATCGGAAAAAATATAAGCGACCGAAACAAGTTCTCCTATCTGGAAGTTTAGCCTTAAACGGAATCCAGTCCCGAGAAGACACTTGCTGCGAGCTTTGGAAAATTAAGGTGGAACAGAGGCTCGTTATTTATTGTGGCCATACAACTCTCATCAGCACGTTGTCAAGCGTCCAAAATTAGGTAGGCTCTCTTCGGGATGTACGAAATTACCCAACCGATGAATCAAATAAGTTACCATAGTTTAGTAAAGAATCCACACTTTATCCTTCATGTTACTGGGACACACAGGCAATACGCCACAAATAACCAGTAAGAATACCGGATGATCCAACTCCACCCGAAGAGCGTACCGAACTATTTCCATTCCATTTAACTCGAGCAATGGAGAAAATTGACGAACAGACACCAACGATGAGCAATGGGTTTTGGACGTTTGGATAAATGAAACTGTCGTCGATTCCTATCGTCGAACATTTCGGGATCCGGGGACGATCGTCTTGTTTGCGGGAAAAAAGTTTATCTGCGAAAGTGAACCGTTCATGATGGATCATCACCATCCGGTTCCTTCGACAGTGAAGGTTCTGTATGGGGCGTTAAGCTTTTATCGGAATTGTGTCCTCTCTGGCGCAAACACACATCGGCATCCAGCGAACACCCAGGACGAAAGGTGCCTACTGAGCAACCGAAGCGAGCATCATGTAAGTGCAAATATTTGACAACTAGAGAGTTCCATCGTCCGTATATCTATCGTGGTATATCCGCTATATCTTGTGGATCCTCGTCTTCTACCAACGATTTCGTTCACTACTATAGAGTGTTTTTGCCTGGTTGTGCCGCTGGGAGTAGATTTTAGGATGTGACCATACATCCGAAAAAGAACTTAATGCTAATGGGTGGGTCGGGCACGCTCGGAATAACGAGGTTTTTCCCTGGACACCAATCCATGTTGTTAAAGGAAGTGTTAATTGCATGATAAACATCTCGAAAAGCAGTTGCAGTTGTGTTTGCACAAGTTTTGAGTTTATCGTAAAGAGAACAAAATTAGAAGTAAGCGAGAAAAGTGTCTTTCTGTGATGGAAGGTGTGGTCAATATAGCTAACAGACAAGGCAGGACTCCCTTCTCTTTAATGCAGTTCTTGTGAGAATCTGTGTGTAGGTCAACCGGAGGACAAGAAATTTTATCTAAAAGTAGTTTAAAGTATTTGAGATTAATTCTAAGCTTACCAGAGCGCTATGCAATCAGAGGTTATTTTGTACATCGTTGAAGCTCCCCAGGAATATAATTTGATGTAGTTTTGTTGATTTCGTTTTTCTTTGTCGAAATCCTATAAGATGGCAATAAACAAAATAGTATCATTTGACAAAGTTAAAGCGCAATGTTAAATCGCACCATGACAGTTTTATCTGCCGTAGACGGGAGATTCTCCTATCCACAACACAAAATGTAAAGCGGGCTACCTCAAGGAAGCTGTGACACGACCACATTTGCAAAACGAGCATCCATCCTTTCAACTCCAGTTCTGTCGGTTGGTCGCGGTCTGGTTGATAAGATTATACCGGCTAGAAGGTTTACGCTCGTTTATGTGACTTTTCATTGCTTTCCCTCAGCGCCATGCCGCTGACGATTGCCACGGGAAGCTAATTGCATTTCGTGTTCTTTAGAAGCGCTTCATCGCCGCGACGCCACAACGAATCGCGGTCGGGTTGTTTACTTAGCCTTCTGGTGGATGCGATAACTGGTGGCACCCGCCCATCCGCTTCCGGACTCCGGACATGAGGGATGTGGAAGCGAAACACATTTGAGCCAACGTGCGAGCCCTTCAGACTTTGACATGACGACCGAGCCCTCTTGTCAGCGAACCGTGACTAAAAGCTCGAAAAGCTAAGCCCTTCGTCTTTACCCGGGTGCGGTTTCGCTCTTCTTTTTCCTGCCTTCTGTGTGGCAGAATGGCTCCTGTTTCTTGTTTTTAACTGGTCCGTCCTATTATCGAGCACTCCAGGCCGGGATAACCCAGGAACGTTGTTTGACTGAGAGTTTTGCATCATTTTTGCCAACAAAGACTCCTTTCCCTAGACGAAACAATGCAAACAATGCCTCTCACAATAAAATAATTAAATAAACTTTTCAATCACTTATGGAACATGTTTTAAATTTAAACCAATTTGTATGTTCTTCGTAAAATTTACTTTCAAATATGTTCTGCTATAAATCATTAAACTTTTGGTTTCGTTTCGTTAAGTACTGTACAAACAGTCCACTGCTGTTTCATCATTTCGTAACTTAACTATTTCGAACACCCCGTGTGCATCTTCCCATACAAAATGTGTTTCCACTTGTTTCTCATCGCCAACATCGCGAAACATCCTGGCCAAACCATCAAATGATCCTTACAGCGAATGCCATCGTTGTCGTTTCGTTTAGTGTTTCCCCCGCTCTTTTAGCGCAAGGTGTGAGCTCTGCAGGTTCCGGATGCGGTTTCCTGACAGATACACACCTCCAGGCGCCATTGTAAGCTTCCAGTACTTTTGAATCGGATTCTCGTCTTTAGTTCTGAGCAGATTGTTATCTTTTTAGCACACCTCGCAGTGTTGTTTGCCCCTTCAGAGGCATCTCCATGGGTAAAGTTCGCTGAGAGACACTAAGCAGGAAAAAAATGAATATACAGTCGACTCTCAATAATTCAAACGTTCGATAATTCGAAACTCTCGATAATTCGAAGTATATCAGTAGTCCCTTGGAAAACTCTCACTATTTCGAATAAAAACAATACGATTTGGTACACTCGATAATTCGAAGTAAAATTCAAAGCTAGGTTGCTCTCTTCACGCGGTAATTCGAAGCTGTATCCACTCAACTCGCAACAATTCGAAGTTCTGATCAAGTTGAAACGCAATAGAACGCGTCACATTGCGGGTGCCCTATAACACTCTGTTGAACAGGGACGAAGATTTTCGTCCGAATTAGACTACATGGTGTAGACGGGCAGACGGACATATTTGGGGCACACATGCTTTGTAGGAAGGTTCACAAGGAAAAGTGAAGAAAAAACAGTTAGCGAAAACGGTGGGTAAAGGCATAGCGTAAATCAATACACGCATACTTATTTCCAGTTCATAACTCAGCAACCGTAGCCGCTTATTTCCTACCACTCTTGATAATTCGAACTCTCGATAAATCGAACTTTTTTCTGGGTCCCTCCAACTTCGAATTATCGAGAGTCGACTGTACCATAATAGTACATGACTTTGGCTCGGTAGGCAGAGCCTATTTTCTAGGAGCAAAAGTAGAAGCCCCATATGCCAGACACTATATCCGTTAACACACTTCCGTTTGCAGTGGCAAACCGAGGCACATCCATGCATGAGCTTGTCACGAAGAGGACACGATAAGATAGAGGCTGTTCCCTGAACCAGCTCACAATCGATTTGACCGATAGAGCAAATGTGCTTGTCGTTTTTCCGGGTCCTTCAAACAGTACCTCAAAATTTAACAACGATATAATGGAACAAAAGGAACCCAAAACAATTGAGTTTTTACCACTTAGCGTACCTTTGGAATTATCAAAATGATACATTGTGAAACATCCCTCAATTAGCCTGATTATGGAAGGAGCTTTATGTATATGAATCCAGTCAATCCACTATACACAGGTATCTTTTATCGAATGGCGATAAATTGCGTGTAGATGGTAGCGTTTCGGCAGATACGAGAATTCATGACTCTTGTTTTAAGTTGATTTTTTTATGTCCATACATACCTCTCTGCCGCTCTAAACCAATGGCCTCGAAGGATCTCTTCTCATTATGTGCTGCAAAAATGCCATTAAAGTGAGTGTGAGAGTTGTGTGGAATGTCTCAATTCATTTGAAAAGCTATAGCACGCTTGCGGTAAACTATATCCGTGCGGTGTCGTGCAAGATATTTTTTCCGGCGGCAATGTTTTTCCGGTGAGGTAATTGTTTGCCATTTCTTTGTCTACCATTGGCTCTAGTTTCTTATTTTTCAATTCCTCGCTACACGAATCTGTATCTGTAGTTTGGTATAATTTAAATGCAACGTCGAACGTGTTCGTGCACCTTAAAAAGTTGCACAAGTAGAACCCGTCCGTACGAATTTACTCCTGCTGGAGACCACACAGAGGCCAGAAAACAGAAAGCGGTGGTAGCGTGCCAGGGCAATGGTGAGAATTGCGGATTTCGAATCACGATTGTTAGGTGTGTGTAAAAAATTGCACGACGCGCCAAACTTGTTAAGATACTTGCATGCTGGATCCAGCCAAAAGGAGATCTCACTGATTCTGCTGTCGAATAGCGTTCGGTGGTGTATGGGACGAGAATGACTTTGGGCAGAATCAGAAAACTCGAATGCTACTTCCTGCCACCATTATTGTTGGTGATATTATATTAAGCCGGCTATCAAAAATATCGATTCTGAAGCAGCTCGTGGACTACTCGAACATGCCTTAGAATGGCCCGCTTCCGAAATCCTGCTTGGAGAAATCCCTCAAACCTTTCCTGTTGAGCGGTAAGGAATAAATTCAATTCCCATCCTTACTAAAGCACACAATTTCGTCCGAACCTTGAACTAATCATCCCGGACTATGACCGGTCTTGTTACTTGATTACGGCTGATTGACAATCGTTCCGGTGTTCTGTTGCTGTAGCTGTGCGGACGAAGGGATAGGAGCATTTGATACCATGCCGTCTCATGTGAACACCGTAAGGCTCATCGGATCAACATAAGAAACCATTGATCTACATCCGAAAAATGTTCATCCATGTAAAAACCTGGTTTTGGTTGATGGATTCGGTACACCTTCGCTAATATTGTACTCCAATGATGGTTAAAAATACGCACGCTACCTTTTTTCGTCACTGTTTTTTTTTTCTTGTCACTATTACACCGACTTTCGATCTTTCTTCTCTTGGTGGATACCCCATCGATGTCAATATTTGACTTCTTTGCTGATTTTTCTCTCGGAGTTCGTTTTCGTTAATCTTTATTCGTAGCTTTATTCGTTCCAACTACGGTGATGAGGGTGATAATTTGAGAAACACTGCATGTCACTGCCACAGCCCTCGGATCGACGGGATTCTACAGACGGGCAGGGTTCCTTAAACGGCTTCATTATTTTGTGATTATCTTGCCGTTGAGAGCAAGCAGCAGGTTAGGAGGACGTATGCTGCTATGTCATCACTAGCTCTGTTCCGAGGCGGGCATACTGAAGCGGTTGACGTTAGTCAATCAAATGTCTGAAGGGTGGCGGATGAGAACATGAGGGCATGGCGGTAGGATTAGCGCTTCCGGAATTACTCGTGTTGCCATTTGCCTTGGTTTCAAACGGGCTCAGACCACCGCGTGAAAAACCCCGATCCAGGCACACTTGGGAGATGCAGATCCCACAACAGACCGATCAATATGGAAAGTGATTGTTGTCTCTAAATTGAGAATGATTTATCACTTCATAGAACGGCGTTAGCTGCAACGGTGGCAACTCCATAATTGTTGGTAACACCAACAGAGACAAGATAAGCGTCGGTTTGTTCCTACAACCAACAGCAGAGATGACTTTTGATTAAGCAGCAGTAGCTCAAACCACGTCCCAAACTTACCAACTTCGTTTGGGTAAGAGCTCCCGAGATGGGCAACAACTGTCAACGATCTTGGTCCCAAACAAGTTCTCTCAATCCATCATCCCGCGCGCACAAACCTGCCTCAATCAGGGTGAATGTACTATTGAGCGCGCAGTCGCTATCGACAAAACTGTCATACCTACGGATTTGTTCGAATGTCTCATTTGAATTTTCCCTCACCACGCGATTTGCTAGCGCCTTACAAAACCAGTCCCTGTCAAAGAACCTCTCGGCTTTTAGTGGCGTCGTCAAGCAGTCAAAACAGTCGTAAGCTTTTCGAACGGATACCCGTCAACCGAATCCGCGGAACGAGGGCCGGTTTTTGTGCCTTTCATATTTTGCTTCTTTCTTCCTTTACAATTCTTCTCTTCTCGATCTACTTCTTCTAATCTGGTGAACCTCCCCGAACCGGCCTTTCACAAATCACCGCCGTAATCAGCTGTTAGTATTCGGACTCCACTGACCGAATGAGCTAGACGGTCACCAAGAGGAAGAGATTCTGGGAAGAGTTATGGAACTAGCAAAATCGTTCCTTCCTTTCGTAGAGAGGACGAAGAGACGTAGAGTTCTATTGAAAGGACCGATTAGTTCTCAGGTCATAGTCGAATTAGTTTTGTTCTCTTCCGTTCGTCTCGTCTTCCTAGTGCTAACTAACTTCCTGATAGGCATCGCGGCATGATGCAACCGTTGGTTTAATCTTTCAAATGATTTTATATTTGTTTTCAAAATTGGATAATATATGCTTTGACCGCAAACTCGATGCACCATCCCCCGCATTAGAGTTCGCTTTCGTTTCCTCCCATCGTGTCAAGTATCGTGCTCAATTCACCGGGATTCCTCACTAACGGGTTTCATGCTGTTCTGGCCAATTTCTCTTTCCAACTCTCTTCTCGTATTTGGATATCTGCCTCCACAGCAAAGGCCGAAAACGTCGGTTAGCAAGATTAACGTTTTGACAACGGTTGATTAAGTTGCTCGTCGATGGTTGTTCTAACGATGTTTGCCCCGAGCTCAACAACGGTGTGTGGTTGGTGACAAGGATAGTCAGAAGATTCTCAAATCACTTTCTTGATGCCGAAATTTGCCAAAGTTTCGTAGGTTTTTTCTTCCGCTCAAGTGAAGGCAGCAACTACGCAAAGCGAACGATCTAATGTTTATGCAAATTGAATTTGGAACCACTTCGAGAAGACGAACACCAACACAACAGTTCCAACCCTAAACAAGCCAAAAAAACACCTAAACTTGCCCGTTTGTACCATCGCTTTTTTGTGTTTCCTCCTTTTTAGGTTTAAGGTCCTTGTGCGCTTCCGCCGGAACCACCAAGTAAAGATTAAAGATTTTTTAAAAAGAGTTGTTCCAAAAGTTTAAGTGCGTCGCTTGATTGCTAACGTTCAGTACTTTCTTTAACGAGAAAGTACTTTACAAACTTCATAAACTTTGCTCGCAAGAAAACTGAAGCACTTCGGTTGAGCATCGGATGGAAAGCGTTCAGCTGAACATGTTTCTTCTTGGAAGAAACTGTACTTTGGAGGGTAATAACGGTACCTTTCATCAAGCTCGTGGTGGATGTAGGACTTAACTGTAGAAGAAAACTTGAAACCGGTTCAAAATTGTATAACCCAAACATTGAAAAATAAAGCCAACGCCAACTCCATTTATGCCTTAAGCATTCATGAAAAAAATAATCCGACCATCAATCAAAGCTTATTACAAACAGTCAATATTAGCCCATACGCGACCACATCTAATTTTGCTAACAAATACCTGTAAAAGTATAAGTTTAGATCTAAATTCAGAATAACAACAACAGACCCAATAAAAAGCAGGTTAACAACCTTTTTAAAAACACACAACTATGGTATCCTTATACTTAAAATAGTTTTGAGCGTTACTTAGCGTTTTTTTTCGTTTGACGCGTTTTTTCGACCATGCGTTTTTCGACCGTCGCGCCCGCCACAGCTAAAACCAAACCTGCGATGGAAACACTCTCTCTCTCTCTCTGAATCGTTATCAGCAGAACATCAAGAGCAAAATCACTACAGCATAACACAAAACCTCTGTGTCTTGAACGATAAAGTTTTCATCTTCACTTAAGCTCAAGTTTTAATGTATTTTAGAAAAAACTTTTGTAAACAAAACCTCCACACGTACGAATGAACAACTTGGAACAGCATTGACAGCTTGCTTTGATTTCCTGTGTAAAGGTAGGGTAATGTAAGCCAGTTTCATGCAAATGATATTTTTTCAAGACACTGACAGGGCCAAGGTATGTACATCGTTTCAAGGTAACCTAATTTTTAAATCAACATGTTTTGTTATCAAAATAGATAAAAAAATGCTTTTATTGCACCTTTAGTGCTTAAAAAAACTGTTTGCTTTATTTTTGTTCATCGATCATATGGTGATTCTTTTATCATCGAAAAATAATAGATACGTCAGCTGTCCCAACCTTGGTTATTTGATGCAAATATCAATTTCAGGCAAGGCCCAAGGTATATATAATGTTTCAAGGTAACTTTATTATAAAATCAATAGTTTTTGTGATCAATGTGTTCTAAAAATGTCAGGATTTTTAGTTTAGCATACTATAAACTGAAGAAGCGTGGTTTTCATATTTTGATTTGATGAACATACAATGATGCTTTTAGTTTCGAAAAATAAAGATACTCCGACTATCCTAACGCTGTTTATTTTATGAAAACAACTTTGTCCACGGAAGGTACAAGGAGCATTCAAAAATTTAAGGAGACTGATAAAATCAGTACTTTGGTTATCCATTGGTGGGCCCAAGGTGTGTATAGAGTTGTAAGGTATCTTTGTAAAAGCACATTTTTTGTTTTCAAAAAGATGTGATGCGTTCCGTAAAAAAAATGTTTATGCGAACAACAATCAGCAGAAACACGATAGCAATCGGTTTTACTTTCTATTTCATGTAAATATAATGGGCATGTGAAACTGATCTTGTGCAAACCCAAGGTGTACACAGCATATCAAATAGAGATAATGGAATATCATCATTTGTTTTCAATAAAAAAATGGAATTGCAAGGTGATATAATTTTTTGTCATAATTTTGACATCTTGATGCAACAGTTTTGACACCTTTGAGGAGGGCTGGAGACAAGGTGTATATATTAGAAAGTGAAGTCGTCCAGAGTAAAATGACATTTCATGACTTGACGTAACACTGCTCTTGGTATTGTTGTGAGTTTTGAGTGAGTATTGGACAAGGTTTGAGCTTATGACATATCAATACTCAAATATGGCACACCTGCCACAGCGACGTAATGTCACCTTCTATATATATATATATACCTTGGGCTTGAAAGCCAAAAAAAGTGAAATAGAGACATGACAGAGAAGAAGCTGCAAGAGGGAGAGGAAGTCAGATAGACTGGGGAAGCAGGAATGAAAGAGAAATAGAGAAAAAGAGAGAGAGAGAGATAGAGAGAGAGAGAGAGAGAGAGAGAGAGAGAGAGAGAGAGAGAGAGAGAGAGAGAGAGAGAGAGAGAGAGAGAGAGAGAGAGAGAGAGAGAGAGAGAGAGAGAGAGAGAGAGAGAGAGAGAGAGAGAGAGAGAGAGAGATAGAGAGAGAGAGAGAGAGAGAGAGGGGTGGGAAGCGCGTGAGATAGAGAGATGGAGAGAGGGTGGAGGCGTGAGAGAGAGAGAATGAGGAGTGAGGGGGGAGGGGCGTGAGAGGGGCAGCATAAGAGGGGGAACGGGAACAACCGTGCGCTGGCCGACTTTGGTAGCAACGTGGTCAGTTAATTGGAACGAACAAGGCGGGATAAGGGAGATACATCCTTCCGAGCAACACACCCACACAACACGAAGTCGTATTAAGTTGAAGAAATTGAATCACATATTAGCATTTTTCGAATCGGAATCGCAGTAAAGCATAGACAATGTACGAGCAATGTATATTCTTTGTTGCATATGATGCCGATTAAGAATTTAATACGATTTTCTTTATGCATACGTATAGATAAACGAGCAATGTCCGGCTGATGTATATCGTAAGTCGTATATGATGCCGACTTAGAAAATATACGACTAAACATATACATTTTGAACAATGTACGGTTAGCGCCTTCACTTTTGTACGTATAGGCATTATTTTAGCATCATTTACGATTCAATCATGTTGCATAGAAGTACGATTATTTCAAATTGATATTCGATTTACATGCATATGTGTTGTGTGGGCAGAAGGTGGGGGTCCAGTGTTCCGGGTTTCGAGCTGATACTGCGGGGCTTCGAGCTGGACCAGGAAGAGGTCCAGAAAGATTCGCATCTAATTTTTAATTCCAC